>NC_068938.1:63000951-63060716 GCF_016801865.2 Culex pipiens pallens | reverse complement strand
AATCGATATTCCACCAACTCCGGTTTGACCTTGCTGCCGCAATAAAACCGTTATCAGAATGACGGTTTAACGTCCTCTCCGCATCTCTGGCGGTGACGTCTCATTTCACGTTTATCTTCCCGACAACATTACAACGTCGTAACAGGATATAGCGCCCCCACAACAAGTCTTCCCAGAACCATCATCCACGGTGGTGACGACGACGGTTGGTGGCGATCATAGCCGTCATTTTCACCCACAAGCGAATTTTTGGTTGGTGTTGTGCTCTGCTGTCGCAATTTTCTTAATTTTTCATGTTATTAAAAATGGAGCAAATTGAAGTTAAACTAAATTTTGGCAAGAGACGATTCTATTGCCCAAGGATCCACCACCGTTCACGTGGCTTCCCGCTTCAGAAAGGTGCGAGAGTTGTAATAAAATCGTGTAACGTGAAAAGCCAAGGATCCAAAGTTGTTTGGTAAGTGGGAAAACTTCATCGGGTTTGCTGGTTGGTCTGGTTGGTTGGTGGTGAAGAGCCATGAAATATTTCGGTTTTATGCTTCCCAGCCCCTAAAGTCAGGTGGGTCCGGGTAATTAATGGGAGAAGGTGTTTTATTACTTTTTCAGTTTAAATTAACTCATCCGAAGGTGGAAAGGAACGCGAGGCAGGTTTGCAAGGTTGTAACTCTATAGAATACAATGTGTTCACCTTGATCTCTGTTGTTGAAGGTTGTTTCAACGCTGGAGATAAAATGAGGGGTTTTCTTCTTAAGGGTGTAAGGAGAATGCATTTGCTTCTGGCTGTTGTTGATATCGTTGTCGACAAGGTGTGATAAAAACGTGGCGGGAATCACCTGGGGTTCCACGACTGAGGTAATAAAACCAATTTCAGATGCAGGGCAAAGTCGAGAGCAGAGACAGCGTATAGTGGGAGGTAAAGGTATTTAAAATTTATGGTCAAAGTGGGGGCTTAATTTCGCGTGACTCTTGATTAGGAACCGTGTTTACGACGGGAGTGATGAATACCAAATGAAGAAGACGAGGGTGCGAGCTCTCTCACAGCTGAATGTTGGTGGATCGATACAACTAATAGGAATTTACGCGCTAACGATGCCAAATTTATGCCCGTTTCGCAAAAGCTGTGAATTTTGTAGGGCTGTTAGCACCTGGAGATGGTTGTAAAAATAATTATAAACACGAATAAATTTCAGTAGCCCTAATTGCTGAGGATGATAAACCGAAAGTTTCGCTTGATGATCCTTAAAAAAAATCGATTCAAATCGATACAGATAATTTCATAATTTTTCAATCAAACCACCCAATAAACAATCCATTTTCCAATCAGCAAAGCAATCATTTTCAATCGATCTCACCCTCACCCTCTCACTCTCAACTTTTCTCATTCCAGACCTCAAAAAGAACTTTGGCAATCCCCCGGCGGCCAAACTGCGCGTCGAGGCCGGCCAAAAGCTGGAAATTAAATGCATCACCCCGAAGGGTTATCCGAAGCCCCAAATCACGTGGTTGAAAAACAATTTCACCCTCACCGGCACCGGACCCGGCCAGCTGGCGTTCAACGGCGAAGGCAGCATCCTGCTCGGCGCTGTAAAACTACAGGTGCGTTGTGGGGGGAAAAAACCCAGGGTTCAGGAGCAGATAACTCGGCTAAAACCCATTAATATTCAATATAACACAAGCACTCACGAAACCGGACCGCATATCCCAGCCCGAATCGCGCGGTTTTGCGAAATCCCGATAAATTCCCACGAACAGGCCGTGGTGGGGAGGAAGGCACGGAAATGTTTCGAGTTGTGGATTTTCCATTCAAGAAGGACTTTTTTGATTGTTGAAATCTTATCAGGCTTAACTTAGATCGCTTTGGTGTCCTCAAGCGTTAAATTTTACATTAAAATCTCACACTTGAACATGTTTCGAGTAAGCGCCACCTTTAAGAAAAAGTATCTATCGCCATACAAAAAAAAATTAAAGGAATTAATCATCAACACTGAACCTTACAGATTAACTGATATGGTAAAGATATTAATTTTTTTATCATGGATTCGAGAAAAGTAAAGAAATCATAGTTTATATTCCAAAATTCTTATCTTTTTTGTCACTTTACCCTATGCACTTTTATTGAAATTCGGTTTTGTTAGTGAGTAATCAAGTTACAAAAAGTTTAATTTGTGAACATATCATAGTTTTGGAGCTCCATTTAGCTGTGCCGGGACCCGTGGTGTAGGGTTAAGCGTGATTGCCTCTCATCCAGTCGGCCTGGGTTCAATACCAGACGGCCCAGTGGCATTTTTCGAGACGATATTTGTCTGATCACGCCTTCCATCGGACGGGAAGTAAATGTTGGCCCCGGACTAACATAAAAAAAAAGGTTAGGTCGTTAGCTCAGTCCAGGTGTAGGAGTCGTCTCCCTGGGTCCTGCCTCGGTGGAGTCACTGGTAGGCAGTTGGACTAACAATCCAAAGGCCGTCAGTTCGAATCCCGTGGTGGATGGAAGGAAGCTAAGGTGTAAAAAAAGTTTGCAATTGCCTCAACAATCAATCCTTTGAACATCTAGTTTCGAGTAGGAATCTCGCAATCGAGAACGCCAAGGCAATGCTGTAGAGCGAATAATTTGTTTTTTTAGCTGTGTGTTACACAAAAAATTATTGAAAAAAAATATTACAAAATTTCAAATCTGAGAGATAAAATTTTAAACTAAATATAATTTCCAAGCATCTTTTACCAGTGAATAAGTTAGTTGATGATGTTAAAAAACAATGAATTGTTTAAAATAATACTTATAACTTTTTGTGTTCAAATAGTTTTCTTTAAGAAATAAAAAAATGTATGTTATTTAATAATTAATAGAAGCGGTTTTCAGTAACTTTTGAAAACCCGTGATTAAAAACGAAAAAGTGTCTTCGGTGTTAAAGCAGGTCTTTCATTTTTATATTTTATTTTAACCTAAGTAATTCATGTACTTATTTTCCTTATTAATCTAAGGTTTCAAAAACCGAACAACAACAGTTTGAATTGCGGAGAATTTTGGAAATATTTATATTTTTAAGTTTTCTTATGAATTATGAATAAATTATAAAAAAAAATCTGTATTTAATATTTGTAAACTGTAAAAATTAAGTGATATTGACAGAATTTATAGTTATAATTAAATTAATATTTAAAAGGTAAAACATGTCTCATAACTTCTATTTAAAACAAATTACTTGGTAGGCCATACAACATTCGTGAACGATTTTTCAAAAAAAATCTAGATCGTCGGAACGATAGCAATAATCTATCGTTATCGTTATGTTGATAATTCTTTCGGAGATAATATTATCGCCGATAGTAAACGACAACTAATTTAAAAAAATTTTAAATCTATTTGAGTATAAATACTCAAAATGTTCCCAAAATACCGTATTTTTTCGAAAATACTCAAATTTTCAAAATTCGCAAAATGGGTATCAAACGAAGCGAAATGTTGTATGTTTATCCACCTTATTTATTTTGGAAAATGCTAAAACTTTCACAAAATACACTTTTTTCAAAAATATAAAAAAAATCAAAATAAGCAATATGGGTATGAAACGAAACATAATTGTGTATGCTTTTGCATTTCATAAGAGTTTTTTCACTAATACTAAAATTTTCACAAAATACAAAATAATTCATTGAAAAAAAACTCTATTAAACTAAACATGCACATCACATTTCGCTTCGTTTGATTTCGTTTCGTTTCAATCATGAAAATTTGCCCAGAATATGGGACTTTTTTCAAAACAAGAGTCCTGAATTTCGGTTCAATGAACATAAACCACTCACTCATCGCCTATCCATTCGTTGCCTATTCCAACCCGCTAGCATTCATGAGCGAATGATACTTGCAAGCAGCTAGCGAGTGGCCCGAACTGTTCACTCAGCGAACAAATACATCGTGAAAATATTTGCCTACTCCGCCGCTCGACGACACTCACACACTAACATGCTCAGTGAAGAGCCACTCTCACAAAATGCCAGCGCGGCAGTCTTTTTGTCTTCACGCCCTCAGTTTGCCATCAATTTGATTTTTTCTTGGTGGAAGTTTCTTTGAATGGTGTCTATAATGTTATGAAATCAAAATAAATAATAATTGATAACATTGATTTTAGGCAACCCAAATCAATGAGTATAACGCAGTGCATCAGAGAAAAATATATTCAGTTCAGAGTGATCGGCGACGTTCGGCCTGCCTGAGCCGTTCAGAGACTAAGCCGATCAGAGAGAGAAGGAGAGTAGAAGAGAGAGTGTTTGGGAGCGAATGGTGTGAAAGTGACAAACGGTAGGAATAGATCAGGGCAGTATCGCGTCCCTTGTTTCAAAACCTCGCTCCTGAATATTGTTCCTTGACCTATTTTAGGACTCTGGGCCAAATATTAGCAAAATCGGTCAACATTTACCCATTGATAATCGAAGGTGAAGTTTGCATGAAAAAAAATAATTAAAAAATATATGAAAACCCTATTCTCTTACGGTTTGGTCTCGAGGGTCTGCTATATCCATCGGAATATTCCCAAAAGTGAGATTCTTATTGGAAATGTTATGCTCTACAAAGCTGTGAAATTCGATCCTGAAAAGTTATTAGCGATTTAAAAATGTCATTTTTATATGAAAAACATTTTATGCACCAACTTAAGGCTCGGGTATCAATGGGTTAATCTCAACCAATTTCGCTCAAAATTGGCATAGTTGCCTAAAATAACCCATTAAACCGTTTTTCGCTTGTGGAGCAGGGGGTATTTTTTTTCTGGGCACCCTTGTACACACTCGATTATCTGAAGGCCTCGGAATAATTTCACTTCGGATAATCGAGGCACAAAAAAAAAATGTTTTTTCACAGTCTGATTTTTGATTGTTGAGCTTAGGTGTGACCCCATAACTAGGCAAAAAAGATTAAGAATTTTTAAATGTAAGATGGCGGTCAAAATGGCGGTGATGTAATATTGAAAAATGCATTTTCTTTTTTAATAGACAAACAACAACTCGAATTTGAATAAAATGGGGTCTCAGAACTCGAATTTCATGTTAAGATCAAGAATGTGAAAAAAATACGAAAACAAAATTGCTGTTCGTGATTCGATTATCATTTTTTCCCTTACAGTCCTTTACATATTTCCCTTCGGATAATTAAACTTCGGATAATCGAGTCTAAACTGTATTAAAATTTTGAAACCTACTAATTTCAATATTGATTTGATTTTTTTGCCATTTCAGGCCAAATTTGGACAATTTTTTTATGCTTCTTAAGATTTCTTCTTTTCTGAATTTTGAATTACATGCTTTTTTAAACAGGTACCATTAGAAATGAATATTTTTGCTTGCATTTTTGAATTATGCTTGGAGGAATAAAACTTTGGAAATTATTTATAATTATCAACAATTTACAAAAAACAGAAAAAGCAGACGGTCTTTGTCTTCTCTTGAATTTATTAGTTTTAACTTTTTAAATGATATGCCAAAAACCATGTGACCTTTTGAGGTGCTCAAAATCACGGTCCATACAAAAAGTAAAAATTACATAGAAAAAAACATGTTGAATGGGGGGAGAGGGTATTCATTTTAGTTATTGAAGTTTTGATATTTTTTGCCTCTCAGTAACTTTAAAATCTGTAGATTAATGTTTTAAATTTTGAATTTATCTATTGTATTGGAATGGAATAACCTTTTCACAGTTTTTTCTTTAAAATCAACTACCTAATTTATTCCAAAATCCATAAACTCAAACTTTTCCGTGTCCGTCGCAGAAAATCCTCCCATCCCATAGCACCTGACCAAACGAAGCCACCCATAATAAAACTTTATTTTATTATTTCAATTTCACCCTCAAATCAACGGACCCTTCCCGTCGGAACGACCACGACGACGGTGACTGTCCTAAAACAACAACCACACCGCCATCCTAACGGTCGAAACTTCAGGACATCGGCAACTACACGTGCGTCGCGGAGAACATCGCCGGCAAGCGGACGTCGGACCCGATCGAACTAATCGTTTACGGTAAGCCAAAATCGATAACCAAATAAGAGGTTCCGAACAAGGTTCGGAGTGTGTTTTTTTCTGAGCTCTGACCACACTGACTGGCGGAGACAGTTTTCGACCACCACCACGTGGAATTGGAAGTGGAAAAATAGCAAGTTTTAAGTGCGCACCGGATTTGGTCCCCGAATTTCCGACGGAATCACGGTGTTATTTTTTGTGGAGTGGACTTTATTCAGGTCTGAAAACCAACTGGAAGTGGTGGAAAAGTTGTCGATTTTACACGATTGTAATCGGGCTGACATGTGATTCGGTTCACACGTCGGAATAAATTGGGCTTTATCGAGTTGTGGGTCTATGAAATGTTCAACATTTGAAACTTTTATAATTTTTTTTTATAGAGAAATGAAAACATCGTTGTATTTTGAACTATAAAAAATACTTTGAAGTTTTTTGTTCAAATTTGTATAATTTCAAAAGCAAACCCAAACAACAAAAAACATTAAAATTACAACTTAATAAAATCCATATGTTAGATAAATCCAAATTTAACCAAAAAATCCAATTGAAGCATCCTCATACAAAATGTATCTCTCTCTCTTCCAGTCGAGTCTGCATTTGATAGAAACTATTGCATTCCCGCCTTCCTCTAGCTTGCTGATGCAATCATACTCCAAGCTGAAAAGCTTCTCGGGGAAAATGTTTCTCGGCGAAAACCTGCATATTCTATAAACTTCACCAACCTGAACCAGAGATACCTGTCCAACCCAGCAGAAGAAGACACCCAAAGAGCAGGCAGCAGATAAACGATTTGCTTCGTCTTCTCGTGTTGCAAAAGGGCATCTTCGGTTTGCTCAACTCCATTGGGTTCTTCTTGATATGTAGGAGGTTTCTAACCCAGGTTTCGTTTCGATTCGATTGAATAATGTACGAGCAAGTGGAGCGAGCTCGGGTGATTTTGAAAGTTATTAAATTATTGCACAGAAATTAGCTTTTGAAATTCTTCGAGGTTAAATCGACCGAGAATTGCCTGCTCCAGACGTAAACTCTCGGGAGTTGGTTGTAGACGCTGTAAAGTGCAACTAAGATGCATTTCTCCGTCAATTTTCAACATCAGGGGGGAAGGGTGGGGTGAAACACAATTGATTTTGCACCGTTGCGCACCTGATATGACCAATGATATCTTGGTCCAAGACGACGAGACTTCGATGGCCGTGTCTAACATCAAATGAGGGTAACCAGCTGAGAAACTGTGAGGGAAAGAAGTGGGGTGAAATTGCAATCGACTCTCTATCTAGCTTTCATGCTGAGGGGGTGTCATCTTGCTTTAAAACCCTTCCTTACAGAGTCACACATGTTGTACACAGCATCAACATTTTATGGAGCTCACACAGGACCCGAGCTGAATATCGATAGATCTAGCTGGGCAGGGTGATGAGCTAGAGTCAATAGAGACTTGAGCTTGCATATAAAAGTGACTGCATATGGGATGAAGGGTTAGGGTGGTTCATTTTCGGAAATTTGAGAGAAAAAGCATTTAATCAAACAAGATACTTTCAAAATAAATCGATCTCAAAAGTATTAAGGAAACTCCAGAGAACCACCCTAACGCAATGCCCTTTTCTACTTCAAGAACTGCACTTGGCCATCCACTATCGAAAACAGCTTGAAGTGGTTCTTGCTGTCCTGGCCAACCCCCTACCCTGTGTTCAGTGTGAGCAATTCTCTACCAAAACCGGAAATGGATTTTATTTGTATTTTTTGATTTGGCTCAAACTTTGTGGGGGCCTTCCCTATGACCAAATAAGCTATTTTGCGTCATTGGTTCACCCATACAAGTCTCCATACAATTTTGGCTGCTGTCCATACAAAAATGCTATGTAAATATTCAAACAACTGTAACTTTTGAGTGAATTTTCTGATCAATTTGGTGTCTTCGGCAAAGTTGTAGGTATTGTTGAGGACTTTTGAGAAAAAATAGGTGAACGGAAAAAAAAATTTGCAGATTTTTTAATCAACTTTTTTTTTATTCAAATTCAATTTCCCAAAATAAGTATTTTTTGATTTTCCAGATTTTTTGATATGTTTTAGGGGACAAAAATCCGCAACTTTTGAGCCATAGAGAAACATGGTCAAAAAATCTGCCGCCGAGTTATGAATTTTTGAAAAAATAGTGATTTTTGGAAAAAATCGAAATTTCATGCAAAAAAAAAAGTACTTTACCGATTTTTTGATAAAGGGCTCCGTTTTCAAGATATAGCCACCGAAAGTTTGATTTTATCGAAATATTTGCAGTTTTTCGATTTTTAAGGGGGTAGGCGTGGCTGAATGGTTACGCTGTTCGCTTTGTAAGCGGAAGGTTCTGGGTTCGATTCCCATCTGCCCCTATCGAGAAATTATGGAAATAAAGAATAATTCTGAACACTTGAATATGAACGAAAAATTCATTAGCTCGCGGCGGGGTTCGATCCCCCGTCCTTTGGGTCAGCAGACAAAAATGCTACCAGACCATCGAGTTTTCTAAATCTCACCAAAACAACCCACCATTTTCTAATGACGATATCTCAGCAACTAATGGTCCAATTTTCAATGTTAACACATGAAACATTTGTGCAATTTTCCGATATTTTTGAAAAAAATATTTTATTTTTTTCTAATCAAGACTAGCATTTTAAATGGGCGTAATATTCAATGTTTTGTCCTAAAATATTGTTTTCAAAAAGATCGGAAAATTTCACAAATGTTTCATGTATAAACATTGAAAATCGGACCAATAGTTGCTGAGACATCGTCATTAGAAAATGGTGGGTTGTTTTGGTGAGATTTAAAAAACTTCAATTTTCGTGTTTCTTTTTCTTAAAGCGGCTGTATCTCAGCAACCCGAGGTCCAATCTTCAATGTCTCTTAGACAATTTTATAGAAAATTTTCTGAACTTTTCAAAAAAATATTTTTAGAAATGGTCACTCATGGTCACTATTTTTAAAAATCGAAAAACTGCAAATATTTCGCTAAAATCGAACTTTCGGTGGCTTTATCTTGAAAATGGAGCACTTCATTAAAAAATCTGTGAAGTACTTTTCGATTGCAAATTCAATTTTGCATTAAAAAATAATGTCAAATTTGTTTTTGCATGAAACTTCGATTTATTCCAAAAATCACTATTTTTTCAAAAATTCATAACTCGGCGGCAGATTTTTTGACCATGTTTCTCTATGGCTCAAAAGTTGCGGATTTTAGTCCCCTAAAACAAGTAAAAAAATCTGGAAAATCAAAAAAATACGTATTTTGGGAAATTGAGTTTTAGTGAAAAAAAAGTTGATTAAAAAATATGCATATTTTTCTCCCGTGTATCTATTTTTTTTCGCAAAAGTCCTCAACAATACCTACAACTTTGCCGAAGACACCAAATTGATCAGAAAATTCACTCAAAAGTTACAGTTGTTTGAATATTTACATACCTTTTTTGTATGGACAGCAGCCAAAATTGTATGGAGACTTGTATGGGTGAACCAATGACACAAAATAGCTTATTTGGTCATAGGAAAGGCCCCCACAAAGTTTGAGCCAAATCAAAAAATACAAAAAATAAAAATGGTCGAAATCGGTCGATTTCGTAGAGAGTTGCTCAGTGTGAGTAAGCAAGGCTTGAGAAAATGGGTTTTCTTACGAGGAGCTTACGAGTTACCACCCTTTGAAGAACACACGGAACCTCTTGGAGCGAGTATCTTTTCGGAGGTCTGACCCCCGGGGGTTGGCTTTAAACTTTGTGGCCAACGAGACGGTTGTGGATTTTGCCTGCTTAATGATGCGGGAAATTCCACATCCTTGTGGGTTTATGTGATATCGGAATTGGCACGAGCTTTGCTGGAATTTCCAAGTCTTGTTTGGTTGATAAAAATGTCGGAGGAATAAAACCAAGTTGACTCGAGGTCACGACTCTGTCTTCACTCCACGATCAATTATTAAATTTTCACTAAATCTCTACAGACATTCCCACTCTCAAGATCTGCAAACAACCTTCCCAAAGCAACGCAATTCCCCTTCGCGTCCTTTTGCGGGCGAATCCAAGTCAAGGTGCCAACAACTACACGGCCTGGCTGGATTTCGCTGATTAATCCAATATTTCACGATGAATTATGATTAAGAATTTGAATAAAACACCAGACCCAGACAAAACTGCATGTAACGTGCTGTGTTGCCACTTCTGCTGTTGTAGAAGGTGGTGTTGCTGATTGGTACGTACAAGCGAAATCCCTGCAAGAATCTTCCGGCGATGCTCCCGAAAACAACTTCAAGAGTCAAGTTTAGACTGGTTCAAACTGAACAATCAACCCAGCTCAGCAGCAATTCTAGAGGAAAAAGTTGAACTTCTTCAAGTCGATTTGAAGATCTGGTCTGAGACTTCTAAACTTTGAACCAGTCTACCAGCCCACGACAGATCTGGATCTGGAGCCTAACCTCAATCCAGAGGCTGTTCCCCTCCAGCCAACCCAGCATCTTCGGGGACGTGTTTACAGCGCTCACGTTGCCTCGCAATGTTCCGCAGCGTTCAAGGCGTTCCTACCACAAGTCCCGCATAATTTAATCACGCAAAATTATACACGCGAAAAAACGTGGCGATAAATGGTCCGCGCGCGCGGGAGGATCTTCAAGTCACGGCAAGGACAATCGTCAAGCTCATCATCATATCATAGTCCAATTATATTGCCATGATCATCGCGCGCGTCACGACGTCCTCCTCCCACACGCGCACGCGGTTATGTTCCGTTCTCGTTGATACCATTTATCATACGCCTTGGCCAGCTATCAACGCCGCCGCCAGTGTGGTTCGGGTTCGGGTTGACACGTGGGTCCACGCGGGTGGAGTCTACGACGTGAACTGTTGGCGCAGGGCCATTTCTTGAAAGGTTCTGCAACGAAATTCATAAAATGTGGAGCGTCAAAACTGGAAATTGTGACAACCAAGCATCACCTCAACAGCATCGTGGTTCTGTGCAGTGATGACAGAACAAAGACCACATAACCTCAAAGGTTTCGGAAGGGCTACATTCTTATGATGACAAAGAGTGTTGCGGAAAGGGCATTGTTCTTGGTTATGCTTGAGGAAGTTTGTTTCTTTTTCAAAAGGTATCGCATGTGTGTCAAGTTATTTTATGCTGTGACACCTACGCGGCGCTGGACTGGCGGGACGCGATCGGGCGCACGAGTATGTTGTCCGCGTGTTGTTATTGTTGTGGGGACAAGGTGACCACACACGTGGTGTCTGGAAGGTTCAGGGCCGTATCTAAGGGGGGTGTTATGGGTGTTCAACACCCCCCATGGAAAAAAATGGCTTACACCCCTAACGCCCCGACTAAGACACGGCCCGAAGGGCCGCCATTTTTTATGACTATCAAAGTTTGAAAACCAGGGAAAAACTTCACTCTCACTAGATACGCCATCAAGTGAAAACTCAACTCTCAGTATATACGCCCTCATAAAAACATTTGACGCTAAGAAAAAACTCCACTTTCACAAAACACGCCCTTCTAAAAATATTTAAAATAACTATGTTCGTTGACGCCAAGAGAAAAACTAAACTCTTACTAAATACGCCCTCATGAAAATATTTGCAAAAAAAACCCAACTTTCACTAAATACGCCCTCAAGAAAATTTAAAAAAAACTTTGATCGTTGACGCCTTGAGAAAAACTAAAGTCTCGCTTAATACGCCTTCATAAAAATAATTAAAAAAATCTTTTATCATTGACGCAATGAAAAAAAAAATCAACTTGCACTAAATACGCCCTCAAGAATATATTTTGAAAAAACTTGTATCGTTGACGCCTTCAAACAAAACTATACTCTTAATTATTTTATAAAGGCGTATTTACCTACATAAAATTATCAAAAAAATCTTTCACTAAATACGCCCTCAAGAAAATTTAACAAAACTTTGATCGTTGACGGCTTGAAAAAAATTCAACTGTCACTAAATACGCCCTCAAGAAAATATATAAAAAAAGCTTTGATCGCTGACGCCTTCAAAAAAACTAAACTCTCGCTTAATACGCCTTCATTAAAATAATTTAAAAAAAACTTTGATCGTTGACGCCTTGCAAAAAAACTTCCACTAAATACGCCCTCAAGAAAATATTTAAAACAAACTTTGATCGTTGACGCCTTGAAAAAAATTCAACTGTCACTAAATACGCCCTCAAGAAAATATAAAAAAAAGCTTTGATCGCTGACGCCTTGAAAAAAACTAAACTCTCGCTTAATACGCCTTCATTAAAATAATTTAAAAAAACTTTGATCGTTGACGCCTTGCACAAAAACTTGCACTAAATACGCCCCCAAGAAATTATTTCAAAAAAACTCTGATCGTTGACGGCTTGAAAAAAATTCAACTGTCACTAAATACGCCCTCAAGAAAATATAAAAAACCCCATTTAATATCACCAGAGGTGAAATAGAGCCTTTCTTGCAAAATGATGAATTTCCGAAAAATATATTGGTGCAATTAAGTTTTCAGAAACATAATGATACCACCCAGTGAGAATTTGACCTAAAGCTTCGAATCTTTTTAGACTAAACCTCGAATGCATTTTTTTTTCAGAGGTACATTATGGGTCCTAATTATATTTAATTAAGAAAAACTTATTTGACTGACATTATTAGAAAAAAAATAAAGGGTACTCAGTCTTTAATGTTAGTCTATGATTAACTTAAAAAATATGTATCGTTATTGCACTTTGTCGATCTATTATGAGAAGCCAGAAAGAACACCTTCACGCGCAGCGTAAAACGCGCAAGCGTAAATGTGCTGGCGTTTATGCTTCGACTTGACGACTTGTCGATCTTTTGAGCGAGAACGAGCCGGGACTTCAAATTTTATGTTCAGTTTATGATTCCGTATAAAACCAAAAATGTAATAGGAAAAAATAGGGTAAACATAAGACGTAAAACACTAATATGGCTATATCTCTGGAAATACATTTTGGAAAAGCTTCAAATTTTAGGCCCAAGCAGTTTATGGCGCATGTTTTCGAATGGATTTTTATTTGAAACTGAATTCTTTTAATTTGATAGTGTTATCTGTAAAATAGTCCAAAAAATACCTCTAAAAATGGCTTTGACCACATTTACTGGTCGAAAATTGTAAATCGAAAAATAAAATGTTCGTCTCCGACCCCACGGCTACAAATCTGAAATATAAAAATTGTGGGTTTTACGAGCGGTTTTCCAATGATGGAAGACACAAATTTTTAAGAGCGGATACAGACATCGCTCAAGTATTTCAGAAAAAGAGCTCTCAAAAATCAGACTTTTTTTTTTTTTCTTTCTTTTTTTTTATTATTACTTTATTGAATTCAATCTAATCTTTACATTCGGCTTACACTACCCTAAAGAACTTTTGTTCTTTGAGTTCCGGGTTTCGGGCCAAAATTCAATCGAAAGAACGCATCTAAACCTTCAAACTAGACATAGGATTTTTTTCTGGGACGATCCCTCGCCGTGCACGATTTTTTTAAGATTTCTGAGAAAAGCGTTTTTCCAAAAGCAAACCTTAAACCTTTCTTTTGTAAGAAAGGCAAAAAGCTTTGATCGCTGACCCCTTGAAAAAAACTAAACTCTCGCTTAATACGCCTTCATAAGAATTATTTAAAAAATAAAAACTTTGATCGTTGACGCCTTGAAAAAAACTGAAGTTTAGCTTAATAAGGCCTCATTATAATCTCGAAAAATCGAAATCGCACTAAAATCGGCCAGCTATTTTTATTATAAAGCCTTTGACGAACTGGATAGGCCCTCCTTGATTTTGTTAGTAAAATACTTAGATCGTTATCAGCCAGATCCAAATCCAACTTTGACTATGTACGCCAAAGTTTTTTTTTTATATAGGGTCATTTCTCCCCAACTGGAAACAAAAAAGTACAAATTCGAAATCTACATTTTCTGATCCTGCTGAAATTTGGCGAAACTGTTTATCATATCGAAACATGAAAAAATCTTCTATTTTTTGGCACTGCCCCAAAGTTTTACGATTTTCGCCAGTTAAAAAAAACATTGTCAAATATTTTGGAAAAAAATGATATATTCGACAACGAATATTCGACTGCAATTTTTAAAAGAAACTTGACGCTGATTCAATTCAGCGTCATCATTTTGATTAATATCAAACATGGCAGCATTTTGAGCAATTAGAATAAATGATGCAGGGATGGATGTAGCTTAGGGTGCCCAGAATATGGGACTTTTTCTCAAAACCTCGCTCCACAAGCTGATTATTGTTTCTTGAGCTATTTTAGGACTCTGGACCAAATATGAGCAAAATCGGTAAACATTTACCCATTGATACTCGAGGGTGAAGTTTGTATGGGAAAAATCGAAAAAATGTATGAAAAACTTAATTTTCTAACGGATTTGTATGCAGGGCGCGCTATTTCCATCAAAACATTCTCAAAAGTGAGAATCTTATCGAAAATTTAATGTTCTACAACATTGTAGAACACACCGAAGCTGTAAAACTCAATCCTGAAAAGTTATTAGCGATTTAAAGTAATTTTTCTATGAAAAACTTGTTTTCGCCATCTTTAGGCTCGAGTATCAATGGGTTAATCTCAACCAATTTCGCTCAAAATTTACACAGATGCTTAAAATAACCCAAAAAACTGTTTTCCGCTTGTGGAGCAGGGGGTCATTTTTTCTGGGCACCCTAATGTAGGTAAATTCTGCTACTTTAAGCTTATAAATTTGAAATTCTCAAGAGATTTCAACTTGCCCTAACAAGTAAAGTTCGATTCGAATAAACAATTTGATGACGCCATATAATTCAGCGTTTTTTTTTTAAGTCGATTTTTGCTTTTTTGTATCCACGACATGGCCATTTGAAAACTAATTTAAAAAAATAGATGAAAATCGTAAAACTTTGGGGCGGTGCCAAAAAGAAGGGATTTTGCATGTTTCGATAGGATAAACAGCTCCGCTAAATTTTAGGCATGTTCAGAAAAAGTCAATTTCGAGTGGCGTGAAATGGCCTCGTAAGCAATTGTATGGGCAGCTGTCAAACTTCTATGGAAACTTGTACGGACAAATCAATGTTTTTTTGACGATATTATCTTTTTTATCTACAAACTGTTCTCTGAAATGTGATTGATTCGAAAATGTTTAAAAATGTTATTGTGTGATATGACCGAGGATTGAAAATAAAAGTTGTTGGTTGGTATGTTACATTTGACAAGAAAAAAAAATCCGTCAGCTTTGAGGTTTGTGTTCTATCAAAGAAAGCTAGAAATCTGGTAAGTTTGGTACGAAAACTTTTTGTTGATTTTGATTTTCCAAAAACTTTATGAGCTTATAGTTTGGGTTTTAAAGAACAACTTTGCTGAAAACATCGAAGAGATACGTCTACATCGCCTTAATTTTTTTTTTCAAACTAAAATCAAACTAAGGGATTATTGTTTGTGCCAAAGCAAATCTCGCTGATGTCTTCGGCAAACTTGTTCCTTAAAACACAAACTATAAGCTCATGATATGTTTGAAGAATAAAAAAAAACGGCGAAAACCAAAACGCATAGATAAAACGAGTTGATTTCCATTTTGAATTGATTTGGCTTGAGATGCTCGAGTTCGTTACCAATCTGGCTTAAGCTGTGTAAAGATAAAAAATGCCGTCCTGTAAAATTTTCTCCAAAAATTTAGGGGCAAAACAAATTACTGAAGAGAAAAAAATTAATTGAAAACAAAACAATCTAAACTATCAAGGATTCAATAACGTTATTTCAATATTTTCTATCACATATATCACATCAATAATATATGCAAGAATAACAATATTTTCATGAACTTATTGATGTTTAGATATTTTTTTAGCATTACTGCTACAATATATAAAGCAAATTTCACGTTTTTGTTTGGTACGCATTTGTTGACTGTATACGCCCTTCCTATAACACACACACCCCTAACGCCTTATGGGGGGAAACACCCCCCATTGAAGAATCCTGGATACGGGCCTGGGAAGGTTGGTGGTTGTCAACCAGGTTCCGGGGTTTTTGATGATTCGTTGGGTGGGTATTGTTTGAGATGGTGGTCACGAAATATTAAGTTATTAAGTTTAAATAGGATGATAGCAATGCGTATTCAAATTTGAAGCTATATTTTTAAGTACAGTTCAACCCCGTTTTTTGGAAACATAACTTTTTGATTCGTTTTGTAATCCCAAATAACAAAATTAAAATCGTATTCAATCCGCATTAAGGATGGTTCTGAAACCCCCCATACAATTTAAATAGGCTTTTACTAGAAAAACACTACCCATATTCGCATAACCAAACCGCATCACTAACACAAAAGTGATGAAAATGCATATGGGTCATTTTTGCGAACGGGGGCAGTACAGCTTAGCACGGACTAGGAACAAATTTTCTTCAAATTTCTGAAGCAATCTATCACTAGCACCATCTTCTTTCAAGTTGTCAAAGTTGCGTCGATTTCTCAAAATGTCTTATGAAATAATTAATTAAAATATTCAGCATTTGTATGGTACTAGAAACAGTTTTTTGGCATGCAGATTGTCTTTGAGCAATTCCATGCCAAATAGGGAATCGGTTGTACCCGACCCTCTCCGATTTCAATGAAACTTTGTAGACATGTTATCCTTCGCTTATATAAGCCATTTTTATGTATATGAAGCCAGTTCCACACGATAATGACATTTGAGAAGGGCGTAAGTGTTTTAAATTTTTTTGTAATTCGGAATATAAATATTTCTGTATCTCGAAGCCGTTGCATCGTATCAAAAAGTGGTCAAAGACAAACTTGTAGGAAATTTGACGGGCTTTTCGATAAAAATACACTGAAAGAAAAAAACACACAACTTTTATGAGATTTTTTGATTTTTAAGTTTAAAAGTCAAATTTGAGGGGGAGCCCACGATTTTTTTTCATTCAAAATTTTTGTGAAGATAGCCTAAGATGTTACAAAAAGACTCACGAAAAATGCAGGATGGAGCATCTCACCTAAAAAAATACAAAAATCATTTACTAAAACTGTTTTTTTGAAAAGTGCTCTAAGCGTCAAAATTTTCAAAAATCGAATACGGGAATCGATTCTCCAGACAATTTTACATAAAAGTCTCCATATTGACTACTGTCCTAAGTCCAATCCTTGTGAAGTTACAGCGGTTTTAAAAATAAAAATGTTGAAAAAATAGGTTTTTTGATGGTTTTTGGCAATTTCTATATGACAGACTTGATTTTTCAGTCTCGTAAATATTTTTACCGGAACGCTCGTCCAATTTCCCATAAGTTTGTCTTTGACCACATTTCAATTGGATGTATGGGCTTACAGATATAAGCTCGAGTATAAGCTAATTACATTGCTCGTAACCGAAAACATCATATTTTTTCAGTGTAGTATAGTAACCTGGATAGTAAATTAGCTTATATCTGTAAACTCATACATCCAATTGAAATGTGGTTAAAGACAAACTTATGGGAAATTGGACGAGCGTTCCGGTAAAAATATTTACGAGACTGAAAAATCAAGTCTGTCATATAGAAATTGCCAAAAACCATCAAAAAACCTATTTTTTCAACATTTTTATTTTTAAAACCGCTGTAACTTCACAAGGATTGGACTAAGGACAGTAGTCAATATGGAGACTTTTATGTAAAATTGTCTGGAGAATCGATTCCCATATTCGATTTTTGAAAATGTTGACGTTTAGAGCACTTTTCAAAAAAACAGTTTTAGTAAATGATTTTTGTATTTTTTTAGGTGAGATGCTCCATCCTGCATTTTTCGTGAGTCTTTTTGTAACATCTTAGGCTATCTTCACAAAAATTTTGAATGAAAAAAAATCGTGGGCTCCCCCTCAAATTTGACTTTTAAACTTAAAAATCAAAAAATCTCATAAAAGCTGAGTGTTTTTTTCTTTCAGTGTATTTTTATCGAAAAGCCCGTCAAATTTCCTACAAGTTTGTCTTTGACCACTTTTTGATACGATGCAACGGCTTCGAGATACAGAAATATTAATATTCCGAATTACAAAAATATTTAAAACACTTACGCCCTTCTCAAATGTCATTATCGTGTGGAACTGGCTCCATATACATAAAAATGGCTTATATAAGCGTAGGATAACATGTCTACAAAGTTTCATTGAAATCGGAGAGGGTCGAGAAAAAAGTACCTGAAAAATTCCTGTTTTGGGCTGGAATTGCTCCTTTATGATTCTTTAATAAAATAATAAAAATTGTTGCTTTATTATAAATTCATACGACCATTTTAAAAAGTGCCCATGAATTTGCAGCATCTGCTGGCTTTGTTTACGTTTGAAACCACGTGCCACGATGATTTTGACCAGGGCCTCGCCTCGAAACGTCATACAGGAACAAAAGCGGCGAACCGAAGATTCGCCTGACGTTTTGGAATTTTGACAGTCTGGAACGGAGGAGTTACCCCATTATCGGTTTCCCGCACGGATAAAGTGGAAATTGTTGCACACATTTGAAGTTGGCAAATATGCAACTTATTTTGATTTTATGCTAATTTTTATCATTAAAGCATAAATTAAGGAACAAAAATATTTGAAAATAAAAGTTAACCCTGAGGCACGATGGTTTGATACATAATCTTTCTTTAAAAGGCGGCCAAAGCAAAAATAATTAACAATCTTCAATGTATTTTTTTTTTGCTCAGAACTTTGCAAACTTAAAAATATTTCTGGCGCAACAACCGGTTCGAACACGGAACCGGTTGTTGCGTTTGAAACGGAATTTGTATACGATTCTAATTAGATTCCGTTTCAGAATTCGGATTGATTTGACTGGGATCTTGCTTGCGCGGTTGGCGCCAAAAAGAAGTAAAAGAAAACCGGCTTCACTTTTTGAAACCCCGTGTCATGTCCGTTAGCTTGGTTCATTTGTTATCAATAAAGTTAGTGAATTTTCACGATTTCGCGGACAGCGTTAAATTCGTGAAATCTGGCAATTTCCGTGAATTTCCGTTGAATTTCTCAATTTTTTAAATCAGTGCTTAAAAATAACAAAATTAAAAATAAATACCCTGCTAAGCTTTTTTATTTAAACTACATTAATTTTCATTATTATTTTTATTTTTAAAAGAAGTATTTTTTTTCAAAAACTTGTAAAATTGCAAAAAAAAACTTGCAAAACTAACATTCAGTAAATACAGTCAACTTTCTGTGAGTCGATGTATCATGGACCGTGGTTGAAGAAAGCAATTAGGATACAGAATCAAATAATAAAATATAAAAGAAAGTCAAAAAAGAAAGTATTTAATCAGCTTTTCTACGAGTGTTTACATCATATATATTATATTTCATTACAATTTGATTTAACCTTAATATATTTTAGTTTTTTTTTCGAGTCCCATGAGATTTTCACGAAACTTTAATGATTTAGTTTGATGGTACTCATAGAAATTGGATTTTGTTCTTGAAAACAAAAATACTTTTTTCAGATTTCTTTTGTCTGTTGATTTTTTGATGAAACTTGTGAAGGGGAAGATGAGGATTCTGAGTACGCCATCAAATCGAGCGTCCAATTTTACATAAAAGTCCCTTTTATAAAATCAAAATCAAATCAATTTCCGAGTGAATAAAGTAAACCCTTTCATTATACATTCTAATTTAAAACTCACTTTATTAAGCTGCATCCTCTTCACGGCACCACCCAAGTGTGTGACGCCACCGCGCCAGTACTAAGCAAAGCAAAAGCGTGCCGACCAACTTATGCAAATCGAAAAACACTTTTCCCCATTTAACGCGCTCGACGTCATCAAGGCAAAAAATGCAAAAAAGCGCCGACACACATTCATTATGCAAAGCAAGATGGCTTGTGACACAGTATGAACGTCACCCAACTTTGGCAAACCCCATAAGGTTCTGATTGAATTTGCTCATCGAAGCTACGGCGGAGCAAACCGCGAAGAGCTCAACCCCGCTTGGGAGCATAAACGTCCCACGTAATTATGTCACTTTCCGGCTCGGAAAGTCGGTGCACACATGTGGTTCTTTCACTTTTTTTTTGTCACTCTTGGTAGCATAAAGTGCATCTTCCAGGCGGTTTAAACCCTTTTGTGGCGTTCTGGTTGAGGATGCACCATGGAACGCGAGAACCGCTCTGCTCTGAGCTCTGAGAATAAGGGTTTGCATAATAAAACCAACTGCTTTAGTGTATGTGTTTATGAGACTCTGTGGGTGTAGTGGAGTTTAACAAGTGCTTAGTTGTGATCAGAAGAAAAAAAAATTAGTTGTTTTAGAAACAGCATTAAATGTGATTAAATGCTGGTGATTTCTCACTTCTTACTTGTTACAGAAATAAATTCCATTAAATTTCAATTCAAACGAACTTCATCTCTCTGACCTCAGATGCCTACATGCAATTTCCCGACCAAGCTAATTTCGTTCCGTGCGCAATCGAATTTGTTTCGGAATTAATTTCCTCGAGCAATAAATCTCATCAACTCAGCACTCCAGCTCGAAAATCGATTCTTACAAGGTATTAAAATGCACACTCCCACACCCATTCCGGTGTGTGACCTGCCCGTTGAAAGCCCCCGCTTTGGGTCTTCAATTTCCACTTGATTTGCGAACCAAAACCCCTGTTGTAGGTATGGAAAATTTATCGACGTGAACATCTCGCCGTCGTCGTTGGATTTTCTGCTCACTCGATCGAAAATGCCAATCTCCTACGGCTTTGGTGAGCAGGTCGTTTTAATAGGGACTCAGAACAGATTCCTCACACGGCTGGCTGGCCGATTTGCCTCATTCCTGTTTAACGTGTAAACTCGAATTGTATGTGGCGATGTGCATCTTCTCGGCTGTTCCCAAAGTCGCATTTAGGTGGAAATTACCCTGGTCAGCGGGTAAAGTTCTAAATCTTGAACAAAATTGATACAACATATCAAAATTGTGCGATAATTGCTAAACAACCCAAAACCTGACGTTTCGTGAAGACACCATCCCACCTGGTTCAACTAGGCGAAGTTTAACCCTCCAACTACATGGTACAGATCATCAACATACCCTTCCCACCTTTCCCCCAACCCTCACCCACCAAAAGAAAGGTGAGAAATGTTTGCAATAATTTCCACGTCGATGAATTTGTTAAACTTTAGCGATGACCTTTCTGTTCAGGCGAAGGAAGAGTCGTGAATCATGTGCGCAAAACCGGCCAGACGAAGCCACGAAGCACGAAACCCTCCCATGTTGCACAGTTTCTGCCGTGGTTAATTTATGCGAGCTTATCGATAATTTTCACACTCGATTTCTTCTGGACCGGTGGAGCGAAACACGTGGGATCATCTGCGGGGGTTCATGAGGGAGGGAGAGAGAATGTGTGAAATTTGCAATGGTTTATACTTTGAAATGAACAGTTATGATTTCAAATAGATTTTATACTTTTCGAGAATGCCATATGCCATAATGGACTTTGATATATTTAAAATTAATTTAAAACTAACAAAATTAAGAAGAGCAAAAAAGCTAAATAACAGAGTCACTCATAACACTAGGTTAGAACTGGTCAAACTGATTTGATGGCCTCAAAAATGTGGAATCTACATTTTCGTAAAGAAAAACACATGCGTTTTTTTTCAATTCAATTCGTTTATCATAACTTAAACAAAATCAAATAAGGCATAAAATGAAAAACCTGATAAAATCTGTCAATATATGGCACAGATAAGGGTTGGCATTCCCAGATTTATCTGGCAACCTGTTAATTGACCAAATTGAATTGATTTCAGAAAATTGCGATTTCATCTAAGAGTACTAAAAACATTCCAAGAAATAACATAACTTATCACTCAATTTCACAAAATTGGTCCAATAAATTCATTCCCGTGTAGGGATATTTTTAGTGTTTTTCTTTTACACCTTTCACTGACAGAATCAAATTTAAAATTGATATCTGCTCAGCTGTGGTCCTTTTGGCACCAAATTTCAAAACCATCACCATTTTAACCTGCAAATAATTGAAAACACGTCTTTTTTCGAATGTTCAAAAATGGAAGGGGTCGTCACGAGATGGGGAAAAATGAAGTTCGGATTCGTGATCAGGGATAAAAGTTAAAATTTCGTTTTTTTTTAATTCAGAATAACATTATAAAAGGGCTAAAATGCAGTTTTTGAATTTCGAATTTATTTTGATAGAAAATTTCACAAAAATTAAATTTTCAACATTGAAAACGAACTTATAGTTTCCAAGATAACGCGAATTGAATGATGAGGCCTAATCAGATAACACTGAGAAAAACACATTTTTCACAAAATTTAAAATTTAGGAGGCTCTATTTTAGTTACCAGCTGTCAAATCAAAGGTAATTTTCTCGGCTTTTCGACTTTTCTACCTACATCTAATATTTTTGAATTGTAAATATACTAACATTTATCGAACAATTTTACATCAAACTGACTGTAACTTGAAATCATACACTTTACAGCAAAACTTAAACATTATTTTCGATTGAAAATTTGATTTTTCATCTGAAAATTAATTTTTAAGTTTATTTGACAAAATTTAACATTTTATTCCAAAAATTACTTTTTCACACAAATTTGAAAATTTCAAAAAATCGTATTTTGGGAATTAGACTTTAAGCATCATAAAGTCAAATAAAGTAAATTTAGATTTGTACCAATTTTTTTTTCTCTGAAAAGTCCTAATAATTCCAAATTAATCAGAAAATTCCTTGTCAAGATACAGATATTCTAATATTTACATGTAATTTTTTTAAGACTAGCCCGCAAAATTGTATGGAACAACTTATGATGCAAATGGTTTCTTTTGACATTTTGAATCATTAAAAATGATTTTGACAGGGAATGCATGGAAAAAGTTTCATCCAAATATTAAAATTCAAAATAAAAAGTCTTGATTTTTTTTAATTCTAGAAAATAACTCATTTTTATTCATTTGGGATTATTTAAAACATTGTTTTAATTCAAGTTTATCCAATAGTGCTCATGATTGCTTATATTTTTTCGGAAAGTTCAGAAAAATAGTTGATAATTTGTCTAACTTTCGTATGCCAAATATTCAGCAACTATTGATTTGATTAACCCTCTACAACCTAACCCCGTCTCTAGACGGGCTTCGATCAAAAATATAGCCAAAAATCCATTTTTCAACTAATTTTTGATCTTTAATATGCATTGGGAAGAAGTACTCTTATAATTTAAGAAAAAAAAATTAGGGTTGGAAGTTTGACTTGCTTTATGTGACTTTGCCAATGTTTTGTCTTTTTTACTAACATTTCCTATATTTTAAGTAAAAAGAAGTATGAAGTAATTTGTGTAGTGTCCCAGACTATGCTTATACGCTTTTTACAATTTTAGCAGAAAATGTGAAAACAAGCAAAATATTGAAAAAGTGACTGTATAAACAAAATGTAATGATAAGAGGTGGTAGAAAAGGCCAAATACTACCAAAATCAAACATAAACTTATCAAGATAAATGCAAATTTAAATACTAAAAATAAAACAAGAAAAACATATTACAAGAGAAGTCAAGTTTTTCGTAGAACAAAAGTTGCACAAAATGACCTCCTGAACACGGGAAAAATACAAATTATCGAAAAAAATGGGCATTAGAGGGTTGATATCACATCTGAAACATTTAACGTGTTTAACGTGAATAATAACTCATTCAAAACATGCATCAAGCTTTTAAGCAGGAAATAGATAAAAAAAACGGATATTTTTGGGGTATTTTTCATGAAATCTTACCTTATCTTATAAATTGATTTTTGTTATGGACAAAGTAATAAAATGTCTTAAAAATAATCATGCTATGAAATAATAGGTGCATCAATATTTCTAATTTGTAACCATTAACATAAAATTTTGATACGGATTTTAATTCAGCAGGACAAATTCTGCCTAGAATATGATGTAGTGTAGCCAAAGCAACAAAAAAACTGTTGATGGTCCAAAATTCAACCATTAAAACCATTATTCACCAAACATAACATTTCCTTTTTCCCATCACTCACCTTCATCAAATTATCCGGCATTACCTCTCACCCAATCCAGAAACCCTCGATAACAGTGTCCTTTTTCCCCTGCCCCCAAATATCCTTCCGAAAAGTTGACATATTGTGTCAGATGTCACCGTTCGCACACTTAACAATTCCCAAAAGTTTGAATTTTTCAAGCACTCTGCCTCCAAATAGTGGTGATCCCTTCTTCCCTGCACTTATCCTTCGACCCAACTTGAAAGCACGAAGAGGACTTCCTTTTCCGCAGACTGAAAAATTGTTTACAATTCGTTTTAGTGTTTTTAACTACGGTCCCCACCGAAAATCCTTAAGATGCTGCCTTGTGGAACGACCAAGTCACGAAAGGAAAGTGAAAGGCTGCGGAAAATGTGGAGTGGGAACGAGGCTTAAAAGTGAATACATTAGAGGCGGGTAGTTTTTCCTACCCAAGTTCAACCTGAAGACGTTTGAGAAGCAGCGTGGTTGTTGAGTTTTGGTCCCGGAAACGGTTCGTTGACTTGGGATGTGGTTTTAAGCTGAACGAAAAGATAAGAGGGTAGTGTTTTGATTCGGAGTGGAGACCGATAAGGATCTTTGCCTTTCAAGTTCAGGATGATGGAATGGTTCGAGGGTGGGGGAAGCAGGCCGAGTCGAGATCTTAATTAATCCAAACAAACAATTTTCCGATTTTAGAAAGGGAGATAAATTTATTTACTTTAAGTGTCGAGCGATTTAGCGACGATGAAAAATATGTGTTCCGAATCTGAAGAGGGGGAAAGGCAAATAAATCGTACCAATATTGGATTTTAATTTTCACTTGCCACCGAATGGCCACACTTGAAGCAGAGCATGGGGAAAAAGGGATTGATTTTCAATTCCGGGATTTCCACCCACCCTCGAACTTTTGCGATTAGGCTAATGTGTTTGTCTTGTTGATGAAACGGTCCGTTGGAGGAAGCTGGGAATGGATATGGTGGTGATGGTTAGAATCTCTGTTTGCAGCAGCCAATTCGTCGGAAACAAACAGTTTAATGCAATTTTGATGCAGGGTGCCAGATTGTGGCGAGATTGAAGTTTTGGTTTTGGTTTGGAGTGGGAATCATACGAAATAAAGAGGATATTTGATTCGAATTAAAAACTTTGAGAACAACATTTCTTATTAATAATTTCACTAGAATCTAAAATCCAGACTCATTTCTCTGATCAAATTATAATCGAAATTCAGTTCGTCGTTTGCTCATAAATTTAAACCTACGCACTTTACACTCCCACAAATTTATGCAACGCATCCCTCAACTTACGCAAAATATGCTGCAGTTGATCTGACAGAATGCAACGCCAAACAACTTAGTATTCAGAGTGCATTTTCGCACAAAATGTGTGATAGCCTATCCGAAAACCCTCCGTCGAACGCCCGGAGCCTTATTGACTCTTCAGAGGAACAGACCATCGGCAGGACCAGTGTTGCCAGTTGCAGGAAATGGTCCAACTGCCGCCCACTTTTTTTTGCGGCCGATGCGAGTTGCATAAAATGTTGTGCACGTGCAGCACACGTCGTTCGGCCGGCGTCTCTCCGTGTGTGGTTGTTTGAGTTGCCGGTCAATGTAAAATGCAAATTGAAAAATGTCAACCGCCACCCACAACCCAACCACCTGTGTCGTGGTGGGTTACGCTCGCACCTCTGTCAATAACTTTCAATTGGGCACGGAAAAGAGGAAGCTTTTAAAGTCTTTTAGTTACTCAATCCTGTATTGATTTTTTAATCTCAAGTTACATTAGATGATTTTCATATTTGTAACAAAACTTATTCAAATCAAAAAATTAAATTATTCGCTCTACAGCATTGCCTTGGCGTTCTCGATTGCGAGATTCCTGCTCGAAACTAGGTGTCCGAGGGCTTGATTGTTGAGGCAATTGCAAACCTCTTTTTACACCTTAGCTTCCATCCACCCCCACAGAATTATAGGACAAATCCAGAGATTTTTTTTAAATTACCAATAACTTATTGTCTTTCATATGTTTATAGGACCAAATCAAAAAAAAAAAAAAAAAACTCAAGAAATGTCCATGCATTGAGTCAATGAATCGTTTAAATCAAAAAATGTTGAAAAATATTACTTTTCCAAACCAGTGCTGAAAAGTTCATCTTTTCAGCATCCATTTCAGTGTTGAAAAGTAGAACTTTTCATCATTTGTTTTGAAAAGAGTTACTATAAGATTATATTATTTTTGGTACATAAAAGTAGGCTATCTCGTTGTTCAAAATGACAGGAAACGGAACTACTTTCACGACGCAATTGCAAGAAGTAAACTTTTATCCTTTTATCGCATCTGAATCCGAAATTTTCGAAACCATTCGCACTACAGGTCTTGGTGGTCTCTGTTGCTTCTATTTTTACACCTAGTTCCCATTCACCACGGGAACAACCTTTTGATTATGATTCCAACCACCGATCAGCGATTCCACCGTAGCAGAACCTGCCGATTTTTTTTTTAATTTACATATTTTTTGTGTGAATTCACATATTCCTTCTAAATTTATGTAAACCTTTATCGAAAATGAGGTTATATTGAAATTTATCAACCTTCCAAAATTCTACCTAAAAAACCAAAAAAAAAACAGCGAAATAAATATTCATTCATGATTTGATTATTCGAAAATTAAACTATCTAAAGTAATTTTTTTGCAAATACATAGTTCAAGGCTGGACTGTTTTAATATATGTAAATTTTGAAATATGAATCCAAGAAAAAAAAATTAAAATCCATAACTGCCTGTACATGTTCCGAGGGTTCTATTTAAAAAAGAGCCTTTAAAGTTCTTCTAAATTGTTTAACCATGACATTTTTTTTAAACTAGGAAAAACACCCTTTTTGTAGAAAAAACATCATGTCTACACACATCCCCACAGACATTTGATAAGAATTTTATTCTGAGTCGATATGTATACGTGAAGGTATATTTAGGAAGTTCAATTTTTGACTGATTTCAGTGAGGTGAGGAAGGCAAAAACAAATCCTATTTTTTCAATATAAAAATTTAATCTGCAACAAAGTTTAAAAAAAAAAATTATTTATAAATTTCCAGTTTCCCCGGGATCCATAAAAATAAATCCACAAAATTCGTGAAAATTTCACGAGAATCAGAAAACAAACTTAAGTTATTTCTAAAGGCCTGATTATTAAGATGAAAATTAATACTATATTATTTATAAATTAAATTTTTAATTAACCAAGTTTAAATCATTTAGATTTTTTTGTAATTCAATTTTCAAAATGAAATGGTAGTCAATTTGTTTTTACAGATGATGTAAATATGATTAAATTCTTTAAGATTTCGAAGAAAAAATAATGACTATTGATCCTTGAAGAAGCTATCACTGATTTCTAAATATTTTAATCTCTCCCAGTGATATCGACTCAGAGAAAGTTGTCTTTTTTCTAAATGTTCTTTTAAAAGAATGTTTGCTATTTTTCTACCATAAAAAAATTATCATCAAACTTGTTAGCCAATTTAAAAAACAAAGCTATGAAATTGTAAAATACTCATATGTAAAAATATTAAAAACTAAAAGCCGAAATTCATAGAAATTGATTTTGAGTTTGGTTGAAGAATAACTACAATCATCTTACACTTTGCTTTTTTGTAATAACTTGGTGATTCCGAAAATATTGTTGATACTTAAAATATTCACTTGCTTTTAAAAAAAATCCTATATACATAATAAACCCATGACGCATTGCTTTTTTTTTAAAATAATCTAAAATATAATTAAGGGGATATATACATGTAAATCGGCAAAAATGTCAGAGGTTGGTTTTTTGAAATCTGCTTTCAGGGCATTAAAAACATATTTTCAACTATTATCAAAATAAATTTGAAGATATTTGGTTGTATCATTGCCGCGATATAGCCATTTTAAGTTAGCAGTTTAAAAAAACGGGTGCCACGATATCTCCACACTGCTTTGACCAAATCGGCTCAAAATTTTGGTGAAGCCTCGTTAAAGCGGTCCTGTGTGCATGACGAAGCCCGATTTTCAAAAAGTTTGTTTGAAAAAAAGATAAAAATATTTTTATGTTTTTCATATAAATAATCGCCAGTTTTAGTTTTTTTTTAAAAAAAAGCAAAATTTCAAAATCGGGCTTTCGTCATGTACACGGAATATGTGGGAGTCTTCACCCCAAATTTCAGCCAATTTAGTCTATCCCATCTCGAGATATCGTGGCACCCGTAAATCAACTCGGTGTTTAGAGAAATACGAACAGAAAGTTTGACAGTTCGCTTTGCGCATGGCAAAATTTTTAGCTTAAATCGCCTCTTTCTCAGTTTAATCATGAATTTCTTCATGAAACTTTCAGGAGTGATTGAAAATCATCTTTTTAGTGGATTTATTAAATTTTCTGTAATATGAAATTTTGTGATTTTCTACATGTATGTAACCCCTTAAATTAAATAAGTCTTATATACTTAATTTTTGATTAAATTTTGTAATCACAGCCATGCCTTGGGTTCACGGCGCCCTAGGCGAAGCATCAATTTGGTGCCCCTCCTGATTATTTCATCATTTGAATAAATTGATGTTAATATTAAACGAATACTGACTGCTTCAAATAATTCAGGTTTATAAATATTTAAATAATGTAATAATTAATAATTTAATAAATTGGTCAATTAAAAATCAGTTTCTTTGTTGCAGTTTATTCAAATTACCTATTTAAATTTTATTTTCGACTTTCAATTGATTTTTCAACTAAGAACTTGACTGGATTCGTGAATAATTCGGTTTACTGATGGATTCTGTTTCAGTGTAGTTATAGGAAATAAGAAAACGTCGCTACTTCAATCTAAAAAAACAGTGTAAAGTAACATATTTCTACTTCCAGAGGCAGCTCTGAAACTGTGTGTTAATAAAAAGAGCATTCAATTTAATAATTGGATGAGAAATATGAAGAAAATAAATCATAATTCATGTTCAGTTATTAAAACAGCACATATTAAAACAATTTCTAATACATTTCTTGTTAATTTTAACACTCAGTTCTGTTAATTTTTCTTCTAAAATTGTTTTTTTTTAATTTATTTTTTATTCGTAAAATTTAATTCATGAAATTTTATAATTCTCAAACAAGATAATTAAATATCAAAAAAGTCATTTCCGTGCTTTCCTAGCGTAACTCCCTATGGATCGGATATGATCGGATCTTGACGTACCCGACCGTCACGGGAGTTCCAGCACGACCCGTGCATGCAAATAGTTTACCAATATACCACACCGCCACGTGTGGGATGTTTGGGAACTTTGCGTGAAGGGGAAATTTACACGCGCCGTTCCATCGTCCCAGCAGCTGGCGCTCTCCGAAAAACGGCCGGAGATTGACGTGACATTCTCCATCACATTCCCTGTGTTGGAACCATACTTTGTTGACTTCGTAATGGAATTTGGCCAGATTTTTGCACCTTATTTTGCGGGCACATTTTCCGCTTCGACAGTTAAATTTTTGATCAAACCGTGCGATGGCAGATTCGATTTCCGCCCATGATTTAATCGACACAACTTGACACAAGAAGTGGCGGTTAAGCTTGTTATTCGGGCGGCGGTCGTTACATTCTGTCGCAAACAAATGAAACTAATCCTGCTGCTTTGAGTGTGAGTGAGTGGGTGGGGGGAAAAAGTTCATTCACTCATCCGGCGGTTCCATTTCCGGACTAGAAATGCTATTACTTTCCCCACAAAGTTCCTCCAATTACCACGGCCCCCCAAAAAAGCGATCCCATTGAACACATTGAACATTTATCCTGGCTGGGCTGGTGATGCTTTCTCTCGGTTAAGCTCCGGCTCCAGAGTCCAGGGTATTTGGCCACTCACTTACAACACCTAATTACATTATTGATGAGCATCCTAATCCAATCAAGTGCTTGCCGACTATTGCTGGCCTGCTGCTAAGCCCTGAGGGAACTTTGCTCTGGTCGAATGAGTGTTGTCCATATTGGGGTACACCAGGGCCAACTACACACTCTCTCTCTCCCTAGACAAGAGGGGGAGCATATACTACCGGGAAACGGAAATGATGCAGGGGCGTAGTCAGGGATTTTGGATTTTTTGGAAAATAACGAGACTTCGCTGAGTTACAAAGATACGACGAATGCTTAAATAATCGAAATTTGCAATGAGTTGCATAAAATCTTAACACTTAACACTGCCAAAACTTTATTACGCACTTCTGCTAACGATGCCCAGGAAAGTGCTTCCCCCAAATAACGACATCGGTTCCACTGGGTGCTCCCAGTTGGCCAGGGTGCCATAATCACCGGGAATTCGGCCGGCTGTGAACCTCATAACGGTGGCCACACTAAAGAGTACCTTTTCCAAGAGCCCATTTCCAAACACATCGTGCTGGTTCTGCATTCAAGCTGTGCATACACGCACCGTTATTTGGTTAGTTCCAAATTTGACTAGTTTTCTGAAAGAGTGCATTATGGTCTGCGCATACGAACTCCTCACACGGTTGCCAAATGACGACCCAGCTGTTCATTAGCGTAATGTATAGCCCTTGTGTTGGTCCCTTGCGTTGGTTCATGAACACAAAAATACATGTTCTGCCAACAGTGTTGGCAGAGTTGCTCAAATCAAGCGTGCTTTTCTTTCCTAATTGGTCGGAAAAACTGGCACCACTGGTTGGTTTCCACAAATCCATTCAATTGACCAGTCTGAGAGATGTCTCAATTGACTCAATCCGATTGAATGGACCAGACTCGTGCGTGTTCCAACATCTGGTAAAACACACCTTTTTCCTGTACAACTTCAACCAAATTGCATTGCACTCACTACTCGACCAAATCCTACCTCCCAGACTGCCAAATTGATTGAAACTGATGATAATTTATGTAAAAATGGACACGGAACACACACGTGGGGTGCCAAAATTGGAAGCTTTAGGCGCAGAGATTGCTAGGTGGACTACGTCGACAAAACAAATCTCTTCAATTTCCATCCCCTCTTCATCGGAAATGCAAACGTTTCCCCCCTGATAAAAGTGCGGGGGAAGGTTGATAAAAAGCGTCACCAGTTTTTCACCATCCAGCGGACGGACTTTTGAACGCGCCCAGACGGTGCGTAAACAAACTCATTTGAATAATCTTTCATCAACTGTCTAAACACTCCGGCAAACAAATTATTTACACTTGCTCTTAGTTGGGTGGCGGGGGAGGCTTTTGCGCGCTTATTGCTTTTCGTGAGTTGTAGTAGCTTGTAATCTGGGGCTTTCCCGGAAAAAGGGGATCCATGGAAGGATGACCAAATTGCAAGAAGTTTTAGTTTTTAAATTAATTTTGGCATTTTTACTTATTTCTCATTTCTCAATTCTCATTTTTAATGTCTTTTTTTTGCATTTCTCAATACTCATTTCTCGTTTCTCGTTTCTCGTTTCTCGTTTCTCGTTTCTCGTTTCTCGTTTCTCATTTCTCGTTTCTCGTTTCTCGTTTCTCATTTCTCATTTCTCATTTGTCATTTCACATTCCTCATTTCTCATTTCTCATTTCTCATTTCTCATTTGTCATTTCACATTCCTCATTTCTCATTTCTCATTTCTCATTTCTCATTTCTCATTTCTCATTTCTCATTTCTCATTTCTCATTTCTCATTTCTCATTTCTCATTTCTCATTTCTCATTTCTCATTTCTCATTTCTCATTTCTCATTTCTCATTTCTCATTTCTCATTTCTCATTTCTCATTTCTCATTTCTCATTTCTCATTTCTCATTTCTCATTTCTCATTTCTCATTTCTCATTTCTCGTTTCTCATTTCTCATTTCTCATTTCTCATTTCTCATATCTCATTTCTCATTTCTCATTTCTCATTTCTCATTTCTCATCCCTCATTTCTCATTTCTCATCCCTCATTTCTCATTTCTCATTTCTCATTTATCATTTCTTAAGAGCTATGCATTACTCATTTCTGTTTTCTCAATTCACAATTCTCATTTTTTATGTCTTTTTTCTTATTTTTAATTTCTTGAGAGTTATACATTTCTCATCTCTCATCTCTCGCTTCTCATAGCAAACTTTGCAATTTTTCCTTCCAAAAATTGTAAACAAAACCCTGAAACACAAACACTTTACATCTTTTCCCAACTCTCAACTTCCAATTTGCCATTCGTCTGCAAACTTTCCCATCTCTCACTCCTCATCGGGCTCGGGCTCTTTTTGCAGCCAGTTGTGACACTTTATGAAAATTTGCATTTTCCGGTCTAGGCGCTTCCAATCGGCTTTTCCCTGCTACTGTGGGGGGACATCTTGCGCGCCACCACATCAATATTCAACGCCCGTAGTGTAATCCAAGCTGTTAGTACACAAACTTGCCAGTGGCTGGTGTTACTAGGAGGTGGGAGTGACGGGAGAGAATTGGAAGACAAACTTTACACTTCTTGGGGACAAATTTGGATGAGTTTTGGGTGCAGTGAGGGAGATTTCACAAATTTTCTTTTCTGATAAGATGAGAAGATGAGAAGATGAGAAGATGAGAAGATGAGAAGATGAGAAGATGAGAAGATGAGAAGATGAGAAGATGAGAAGATGAGAAGATGAGAAGATGAGAAGATGAGAAGATGAGAAGATGAGAAGATGAGAAGATGAGAAGATGAGAAGATGAGAAGATAAGATGATGAGAAGATGAGGAAATGAGAAGATGAGAAGATGAGAGATGGGAGATGAGATAATTCATCTTACGTTTTAAAGAATATCTAAGAAAACGAATGTTTTTCACATCTCTGACTGCAAGCTCACTTTCTTAAGATTGACACAACTGTGAGGTGGGAGGGTGACAAAATTGAAAACCCCGACGAAGTGAAAAAGGCCAGATTCTTGAACGCTCATTATCAAATTGATGGTCCCCTCGGCCTTCCCCATCCAAGAACACGAGGAGCGTCAAACTGGAAGTGTGGGAGGAGAGTTTTGCATAAATTTAGGCTCTTTTGCATTCCATCCAAGAGATTTTCCCCGGACCTCGAAACCGAGCAAGGGATAACATATATGTTTGAGGGCAAGGAATGTCTTATGGAACTTTCCTGGTAAAAGGGTTTGAGAAAATGGAAAAACGATGCGTTTGTGAGCATGTCTTGCTGATGAGCGGGAACAAACAAGTTACTCATCTATGAAAGGGAGCATAATGGTAGTCGGTTTTGCTGAAGTGGTTCATTAAAATTCAGCAGGCGTCTCGAAGATTGAATAACCGACCGACACATAGTTGGGTAAATTCTTGGTATGATCCAACTTGATTTCAATTAAGTCACGATTAACCCTCTGGAGAAAGTTTTAAATTATGTTTTAAGAACTCCCAGTTATTTTATTTTAAATGTCGCTTGAATTCATCAATGGTTCTATAACTAAATCTAGTTTCTAAATAAAAATACTTAATTGCAGCAAATCAAGAGTATCGAACGTATGACAAACTCGTCAACCTCTTCCAGGACAAACTTGAAATTGCTATTATGCATCTTTGCCACCGTTTGGCCAACCTCTCACTCTGATGTCTCAAGATGTATCAATTGCTGCTGCACAATCTCGTTAGTATCCAACCCACCCCCGTTTGCTATCTCTCCAACGGTGTCTTAACCTCGCACACAATCAAAACACCACCTGCCATCCCACGCCGACCATGAACTTCACCCCTCAAAACCAAACTAACTTGAACCCTCAACTCCATCAAAGTCAGCAAACCATCACAATCTCTAATCTTGTCTTGCAGCTTCCTTCCCAAAACGAGACTCAAGTTTAGAACTTTCCCGCTGATGATCTTCCCCCTGTGACATCCATATATGCAGAGTGCATGTGCACCATCGTTTTCGTTGACGGTGCAAATTTATATTCATTGAATTTTCGGGTTGACGGGACCGCACACGAAGTGGCACTGCCACCAACTTTTACACTCAGTTTCACCTTTCAGAAAAATTCTAGTTCACTTTCAAATAAAATTATTGTTAAACAACTGAGTGTTAAGCAGCCAGCAGCATGCAATCATCCCACACCATCTCCAGTGCAAAACTCTTCAAAGAGCCAACCACTTATCCAGAAGCGAAGTTCCGATCCGATGCAACATGGTGCTGCTGGAAAGCATGTGTCGTGGAACTTCTTGCCAGACGGCGGAATTTCCCTCTCAAGGGCTCGAAGCCTTTGGAGCGCGACGATGACGCCGGAGACTGGTCGTCAACGAGGAGATGTCACTAAGTTGAAATTTTGAGGAAGTAGTGCAGCTGATGATGACGCGGTTGGGAGATCAGAACGGAAATTTCATTCCAAGTTTGGGGTACTTTGGAGGTCGAAGTCACTTTCAATGAGGTTTGAAGAGAGATGAGGGGATTTTGAAAAAAATATATAAATGATTTTTAAAGAAGATGATACAATCCAACGAGGCCCTTCCGAGTTGGATATCTACGACGAGTTCAAAAATACTCGAGTTTTACAACGAGTTGCATAAAACATTTATTGCAAATCCGAAAATACTCTTTGAGTTATTTTTTGTTGATGAAGCTTTATAATTTTATAATTTTGAAATGTTTCTCATAGCACTAATCTCAGCTCTGAAAAATCAAACTTAACAAAATTTTTATAAGACAGTCATAAATAATTTAAGTACAAAATAAATTATACTATCATTATAAATTGATGTTAATATAATTATCCCTGTAAAAATTGAAAAAATCCGCCCCTGAGATTTATATTGATGATTGAAAATAAATATAAAAAAAAATAAAAATTTCGATAAAATTCAATGTTTTAAAACTGAACTTAAAAAAAGATTACCCAAACCAACAGAAGTGCCTATTTTTTGTTTCTCAGAAAAAAATTTGAGTTGATATTTTCAGGAAAATTACTCATGTTTTCAAAATTATCCAATTTAGTTGACTTTCAACGGAGGAATAAAGAATTATCTAATTTAATAAATATTTATATGCTACAAGCCTTACCCGACAAACTTCGTTCTGCCTTTTTTCGTTTGTTGACATTTTTTGATTTTTTGCTTATTCAGCCTTCTGTGATCAAAATATAATTTTAAGTGACTTTCTCCATACAATTTGCGATGCTCCGGAACCGGTTCCAGAGTGGTCAAAGTGTCAATTAGTTAGCGTAAGATCCTTCCTTAGGCTTATACGAACCCAACGCAACAAAAAGCACCTCGATCCGACGCTCCGTATTAAACTGATTCGCGTTCGAACAAAACCGTCGAATTTTTATATATACACGGATAGAAATCCTGTCCGGGAAATCGACAACATTGTTCTCGATTCGTTCTGAAATTCGTTTCAGAATGTTGTCGACCAGTCGTCCGGTAACATTTGCAACAAAATCGAGAACAATGTTGTTGATTTTGAGTCGTCACGGTTGGTGACGCCTGGCAAAACTAAAAGCACGCAGCAATCCCGAACGGTTTAATCGGTTTTTGAATTGACCGTTGGTTTTGGTTTTTGAATTGACCGTTGGATATTTCTTTTGGTTCAGTAAAACAGTTGATTCGTTTTTTTTTATTTATTGAGGCAAAAAATACACCATTAATTAAAAAACTAATCTTTGTGTGAGTGTGTGTGTGTGTGTTTGTTTGGAATATGGGAATACAAGAAATTAGGAATTTGTGATTTTAGGAACTTGGTATTATGTTATTTTAGAAATTTGGGAATATCGGAATTAGAAAATTTAGGAATTCAAGAACCTGATAATGTGGGATTTTGAGATTTAGGAATTTAGAAATTTGGGAATTTGGGAATATGGGAATTTATGAATTTGGGAATTTAGGAATTTGGGAATGTGGGAATTCGGGAATTTGGGAATGTGGGAATTCGGGAATTTGGGAATTTAGGAATTAGGGAATTTGGGAATTTAGGAATATAAGAATTTAGAAATTTAAGAATTTAGGAATTAAGGAATTTAGGAATTTAGGAATTAAGGAATTTAGGAATTTAGGAATTTAGGAATTTAGGAATTTAGGAATATAGGAATATAGGAATATAGGAATAAAGGAATATAGGAATATAGGAATTGAGGAATTAGGGAATTTGGGAATTTGAGAATTTGGGAATTTGGGAATTTGGGAATTTGGAAATTTAGGAATTTGGGAATTTAGGAATTTAGGAATTTAGGAATTTGGGAATATGGGAATTTGGGAATTTGGGAACATGGGAATTTGGGAAATTAAGAATTTAGGAATTTGAGAATTTATGAATTTAGGAATTTAGGAATATAGGAATTTGAGAATTTGGGAATTTGGGAATTTGAGAATTTGGGAATTTGGGAATATGGGAATATGAGAATAAGGGAATTTGAGAATTTGGAAATTTGGGAATTTAGGAATTTAGGAATTTAGGAATTTAGGAATTAAGGAATTTAGGAATTTAGGAATTTAGGAATTTAGGAATTATGGAATTTGGGAATTTAGTAATTTGGGAATTTTGAATTTTGGAATTTGGGAATTTTGGAATTTTGGAATTTTGGAATTTAAGAATTTAGGAATTTAGGAATTTAGGAATTTAGGAATTTAGGAATTTAGGAATTTGGGAATTTAGGAATTTAGGAATTTGAGAATTTAGGAATTTGGGAATTTGAGAATTTGAGAATTTGGGAATTTGGGAATTTGGGAATTTGGGAATTTGGGAATTTGAGAATTTGGGAATTTGAGAATTTGGGAATTTGGGAATTTGGGAATTTAGGAATTTAGGAATTTAGGAATTTAGGAATTTAGGAATTTAGGAATTTAGGAATTTAAGAATTTAGGAATTTAGGAATTTAGGAATTTAGGAATTTAGGAATTTAGGAATTTAGGAATTTAGGAATTTAGGAATTTAGGAATTTAGGAATTAAGGAATTTAGGAATTTAGGAATTTAGGAATTTAGGAATATAGGAATAAAGGAATTTAGGAATTTAGAAATTCAGGAATTTGGGAATTTGAGAATTTGGGAATTTGGGAATTTGGAATTTGGGGATTTGGAAATTTGGAAATTTAGGAATTAAGAAATTTAGGAATTTAAGAATTTAGGAATTTAAGAATTTAGGAATTTAGGATTTTGGGAATTTAGGAATTAAGGAATTCAGGAATTTGAGAATTTAGGAATTTGAGAATTTGAGAATTTGAGAATTTGGGAATTTGGGAATATGGGAATTTGGGAATAAGGGAATTTGAGAATTTGGGAATTTGGGAATTCGGGAATTTAGGAATTAAGGAATTTGGGAATTAAGGAATTTAGGAATTTAGGAATTTAGGAATTTAAGAATTTAGGAATTTAGGAATTTAGGAATTTAGGAATTTAGGAATTTAGGAATTTAGGAATTAAGGAATTTAGGAATTTAGGAATATAGGAATATAGGAATATAGGAATATAGGAATATAGGAATATAGGAATATAGGAATAAAGGAATATAGGAATTTAGGAATTAGGGAATTTGAGAATTTGGGAATTTGGGAATTTGGGAATTTGGGAATTTGGAAATTTGGAAATTTAGGAATTTGGGAATTTATGAATTTAGGAATTTGGGAATTTGGGAATATGGGAATTTGGGAATTTAGGAATTTAGGAATTTGAGAATTCATGAATTTAGGAATTTAGGAATATAGGAATTTGAGAATTTGGGAATTTGGGAATTTGGGAATTTAGGAATTTAGGAATTAAGGAATTTAGGAATTTAGGAATTTAGGAATTTAGGAATTTAGAAATTTAGGAATTTGGGAATTTGGGAATTTAAGAATTTGGGAATTTTTGAATTTTGGAACTTGGGAATTTTGGAATTTTGAAATTTAGGAATTTAGAAATTTAGGAATTTAGGAATTTAGGAATTTAGGAATTCAGGAATTTGAGAATTTAGGAATATAGGAACTTGAGAATTTGGGAATTTGGGAATTTAGGAATTTGGGAATTAGGGAATTTGAGAATTTGGGAATTCGGGAATTTAGGAATTTAGGAATTTAGGAATTTAGGAATTTAGGAATCTAGGAATTAAGGAATTTAGGAATTTAGGAATTTAGGAATTTAGGAATATAGAAATATAGGAATATAGGAATATAGGAATATAGGAATAAAGGAATATAGGAATTTAGGAATTAAGGAATTTGGGAATTTGAGAATTTGGTAATTTGGAAATTTGGGAATTTGGGAATTTGGGAATTTTGGAATTTTAGAATTTTGGAATTCTGAAATTTTGGAATTTGGAAATTTGGGAATTTTGAAATTTTGGAATTTTGGAATTTTGAAATTTAGAAATTAAGGAATTTAGGAATTTTTGAATTTTTAAATTTAGGAATTTAGGAATTTAAAAATTTAGGAATCTAGGAATTTAGGAATTTAGGAATTTAATTTTAGAATTTTAGAGTTTTATAATTTTATAATTTTATAATTTTAGAATTTTAGAATTTTAGAATTTTAGAATTTTAGAATTTTATAATTTTATAATTTTATAATTTTATAATTTTATAATTTTATAATTTTATAATTTTATAATTTTATAATTTAATAATTTAATAATTTTATAATTTTATAATTTTATAATTTTATAATTTTATAATTTTATAATTTTATAATTTTATAATTTTATAATTTTATAATTTTATAATTTTATAATTTTATAATTTTATAATTTTATAATTTTATAATTTTATAATTTTATAATTTTATAATTTTATTATTTTATAATTTTATAATTTTATAATTTTATAATTTTATAATTTTATAATTTTATAATTTTATAATTTTATAATTTTATAATTTTATAATTTTATAATTTTATAATTTTATAATTTTATAATTTTATAATTTTATAATTTTATAATTTTATAATTTTATAATTTTATAATTTTATAATTTTATAATTTTATAATTTTATAATTTTATAATTTTATAATTTTATAATTTTATAATTTTATAATTTTATAATTTTATAATTTTATAATTTTTTTATTTTATAATTTTATAATTTTATAATTTTATAATTTTATAATTTTATAATTTTATAATTTTATAATTTTATAATTTTATAATTTTATAATTTTATAATTTTATAATTTTATAATTTTATAATTTTATAATTTTATAATTTTATAATTTTATAATTTTATAATTTTATAATTTTATAATTTTATAATTTTATAATTTTATAATTTTATAATTTTATAATTTTATAATTTTATAATTTTATAATTTTATAATTTTATAATTTTATAATTTTATAATTTTATAATTTTATAATTTTATAATTTTATAATTTTATAATTTTATAATTTTATAATTTTATAATTTTATAATTTTATAATTTTATAATTTTATAATTTTATAATTTTATAATTTTATAATTTTATAATTTTATAATTTTATAATTTTATAATTTTATAATTTTATAATTTTATAATTTTATAATTTTATAATTTTATAATTTTATAATTTTATATTTTTATAATTTTATAATTTTATAATTTTATAATTTTATAATTTTATAATTTTATAATTTTATAATTTTATAATTTTATAATTTTATAATTTTATAATTTTATAATTTTATAATTTTATAATTTTATAATTTTATAATTTTATAATTTTATAATTTTATAATTTTATAATTTTATAATTTTATAATTTTATAATTTTATAATTTTATAATTTTATAATTTTATAATTTTATAATTTTATAATTTTATAATTATATAATTTTATAATTTTATAATTTTATAATTATATAATTTTATAATTTTATAATTTTATAATTTTATAATTTTATAATTTTATAATTTTATAATTTTATAATTTTATAATTTTATAATTTTATAATTTTATAATTTTATAATTTTATAATTTTATAATTTTATAATTTTATAATTTTATAATTTTATAATTTTATAATTTTATAATTTTATAATTTTATAATTTTATAATTTTATAATTTTATAATTTTATAATTTTATAATTTTATAATTTTATAATTTTATAATTTTATAATTTTATAATTTTATAATTTTATAATTTTATAATTTTATAATTTTATAATTTTATAATTTTATAATTTTATAATTTTATAATTTTATAATTTTATAATTTTATAATTTTATAATTTTATAATTTTATAATTTTATAATTTTATAATTTTATAATTTTATAATTTTATAATTTTATAATTTTATAATTTTATAATTTTATAATTTTATAATTTTATAATTTTATAATTTTATAATTTTATAATTTTATAATTTTATAATTTTATAATTTTATAATTTTATAATTTTATAATTTTATAATTTTATAATTTTATAATTTTATAATTTTATAATTTTATAATTTTATAATTTTATAATTTTATAATTTTATAATTTTATAATTTTATAATTTTATAATTTTATAATTTTATAATTTTATAATTTTATAATTTTATAATTTTATAATTTTATAATTTTATAATTTTATAATTTTATAATTTTATAATTTTATAATTTTATAATTTTATAATTTTATAATTTTATAATTTTATAATTTTATAATTTTATAATTTTATAATTTTATAATTTTATAATTTTATAATTTTATAATTTTATAATTTTATAATTTTATAATTTTATAATTTTATAATTTTATAATTTTATAATTTTATAATTTTATAATTTTATAATTTTATAATTTTATAATTTTATAATTTTATAATTTTATAATTTTATAATTTTATAATTTTATAATTTTATAATTTTATAATTTTATAATTTTATAATTTTATAATTTTATAATTTTATAATTTTATAATTTTATAATTTTATAATTTTATAATTTTATAATTTTATAATTTTATAATTTTATAATTTTATAATTTTATAATTTTATAATTTTATAATTTTATAATTTTATAATTTTATAATTTTATAATTTTATAATTTTATAATTTTATAATTTTATAATTTTATAATTTTATAATTTTATAATTTTATAATTTTATAATTTTATAATTTTATAATTTTATAATTTTATAATTTTATAATTTTATAATTTTATAATTTTATAATTTTATAATTTTATAATTTTATAATTTTATAATTTTATAATTTTATAATTTTATAATTTTATAATTTTATAATTTTATAATTTTATAATTTTATAATTTTATAATTTTATAATTTTATAATTTTATAATTTTATAATTTTATAATTTTATAATTTTATAATTTTATAATTTTATAATTTTATAATTTTATAATTTTATAATTTTATAATTTTATAATTTTATAATTTTATAATTTTATAATTTTATAATTTTATAATTTTATAATTTTATAATTTTATAATTTTATAATTTTATAATTTTATAATTTTATAATTTTATAATTTTATAATTTTATAATTTTATAATTTTATAATTTTATAATTTTATAATTTTATAATTTTATAATTTTAAAATTTTATAATTTTATAATTTTATAATTTTATAATTTGATAATTTTATAATTTTATAATTTTATAATTTTATAATTTTATAATTTTATAATTTTAGAATTTTATAATTTCATAATTTTATAATTTTATAATTTTATAATTTTATAATTTTATAATTTTATAATTTTATAATTTTATAATTTTATAATTTTATAATTTTATAATTTTATAATTTTATAATTTTATAATTTTATAATTTTATAATTTTATAATTTTATAATTTTATAATTTTATAATTTTATAATTTTATAATTTTATAATTTTATAATTTTATAATTTTATAATTTTATAATTTTATAATTTTATAATTTTATAATTTTATAATTTTATAATTTTATAATTTTATAATTTTATAATTTTATAATTTTATAATTTTATAATTTTATAATTTTATAATTTTATAATTTTATAATTTTATAATTTTATAATTTTATAATTTTATAATTTTATAATTTTATAATTTTATAATTTTATAATTTTATAATTTTATAATTTTATAATTTTATAATTTTATAATTTTATAATTTTATAATTTTATAATTTTATAATTTTATAATTTTATAATTTTATAATTTTATAATTTTATAATTTTTTAATTTTATAATTTTATAATTTTATAATTTTATAATTTTATAATTTTATAATTTTATAATTTTATAATTTTATAATTTTATAATTTTATAATTTTATAATTTTATAATTTTATAATTTGATAATTTTATAATTTTATAATTTTATAATTTTATAATTTTATAATTTTATAATTTTATAATTTTATAATTTTATAATTTTATAATTTTATAATTTTATAATTTTATAATTTTATAATTTTATAATTTTATAATTTTATAATTTTATAATTTTATAATTTTATAATTTTATAATTTTATAATTTTATAATTTTATAATTTTATAGTTTTATAATTTTATAATTTTATAATTTTATAATTTTATAATTTTATAATTTTATAATTTTATAATTTTATAATTTTATAATTTTATAATTTTATAATTTTATAATTTTATAATTTTATAATTTTATAATTTTATAATTTTAGAATTTTAGAATTTTAGAATTTTAGAATTTTAGAATTTTAGAATTTTAGAATTTTAGAATTTTAGAATTTTATAATTTTATAATTTTATAATTTTATAATTTTATAATTTTATAATTTTATAATTTTATAATTTTATAATTTTAGAATTTTAGAATTTTAGAATTTTAGAATTTTAGAATTTTAGAATTTTAGAATTTTAGAATTTTAGAATTTTAGAATTTTAGAATTTTAGAATTTTAGAATTTTAGAATTTTAGAATTTTAGAATTTTAGAATTTTAGAATTTTAGAATTTTAGAATTTTAGAATTTTAGAATTTTAGAATTTTAGAATTTTAGAATTTCAGAATTTTAGAATTTTAGAATTTTAGAATTTTAGAATTTTAGAATTTTAGAATTTTAGAATTTTAGAATTTTAGAATTTTAGAATTTTAGAATTTTAGAATTTTAGAATTTTAGAATTTTAGAATTTTAGAATTTTAGAATTTTAGAATTTTAGAATTTTAGAATTTTAGAATTTTAGAATTTTAGAATTTTAGAATTTTAGAATTTTAGAATTTTAGAATTTTAGAATTTTAGAATTTTAGAATTTTAGAATTTTAGAATTTTATAATTTTAGAATTTTAGAATTTTAGAATTTTAGAATTTTAGAATTTTAGAATTTTAGAATTTTAGAAAATTAGAATTTTAGAATTTTAGAATTTTAAAATTTTAGAATTTTAGAATTTTTGAAATAAATTAAAGTGAAATTTCAGAATTTTTGAATCCAAGAATTTTGAATTTTTTAATTGTAGAATTTTTGAATTTAATAAATTTGAAATTTCAGAATTTTAGCATCTTATAATTCTGTATTTTAGAATTGTAGAATTTGGAATTTTTGAATTTAATATATTTGAAATTTAAGAATTTTAGAATTGAATAATTTTAAAATTTAAGAATTTTAGAATCTAAGATTTTTTTGAATTATAGAATTTTAGAATTTTGAATTTAATAAATTTGAAATTTCAGAATTTTAGAATATGAGAATTTTAGAATTTAAGAACTTAAGAATTTGGAATTTTATAATCTATTTAGACATTTACAATTTAAGAATTTCAAATTTTACTTAAAAATCCTAGAATTTTAGAATTTATCCCTCTCACGCCCATGGTTACTCGAGAGCACCACAAATTTTCGTCTTCAAAATTAAATTTATCTGTAACCATGCATTTGGTCAACCTGGTTCAACCTGCATTAGTTTATAAAGAATGTTAACTTATCACCATTTAAATTTCATTCCATTCCATTCATTTACGAGTAACAAATAAAAACGTAAAACATCTCGATTTTGCTCTGGGCGGGAAGGGGTGAAGGTCTTGAGTGTTTAAAACATTTAGAAATTTAGATTTTTAGAATTTTTTAAATTAGAATTGTAGAATTAAAGAATGTTAGATTACAGTTTTGTGGTGGTAGAGTGTAATGTAGTGTGTGAGTGATTCAGCGCCTTCTGCACGACCGAAGCTTGACCGCGATCGGCTCCAGGATGCCGACGGAGCTCAAGTTCGGTCGTCGTGGTCCAATTTGAGGTGGCTGCAGATCTGGAAGAGGACGGCGTCGCAGCCTGTGGAGGGAAGAAGGTCGATTAGATCGATCGATTACGAGTTTTGGTGAAAATTGTTTATTCAAATCTTACCAAGCTTTTGAGGGTATCAACGTTGATGACTCCTCCCGCTGGACAACATCTTCCTCTCGGTAGCCCTGGAAGAGAAGAAGGAGGAGGAGGAGGAGGAGGAGGAGGAGGAGGAGGAGGAGGAGGAGGAGAAATCACCTGTCCGCGAGAAGTTAAAGATCGATCCGCACCACCAGCTGCGGCTGATGATTTCTTCCCTTGACAACATCTTCTTCCTCGCTGGCCGTGGAGCAGGTTCCGGCGATGCAATCATTCCGCTGTCCGCCTTCTCGAGAAGAATCGACGCTGGCGGTGCGGATCGACCTTTCACTTCTCCCGGACAGGTGATTTCTCCACTTCCGAAAGCAGAATTTTTAGAACTTTTAAGCTCGACTCGGTTGGCCGGAACGACTTAGTTGGCGGAGTTTGCAGCTAGACTTAGTTGGCGGAGTTTGCAGCTAGACACTGGGCAGCAATTGTTGTTGCTTTTATTTAGCACAGACTACACTTCACACTACACTTCATCTTAAAAACACCGTCGAAACGGAACCAGTTAATATCTGGCCACCGGGAAATTCTTTGGCTCTCCGGTTACTTCACCCGAACACTAAAAAAAAACATTGTATAAACAAACTGTCACGAGAGCTTGGTTGACGTCTTAAATTAGGCTGCGTTTTGACAGTAGTTACGCTTCGCAAAAGTGTGACGGAAAAAGTTGCGTTTTCGAACACAAAAGTTTTCGAAATCGATGAAAATGTTTTCATTTTTGAAAACATTGTAAACGAAATCGAAAACAATCGATGTTATCGATTTTAAAACAATTTGTTGACGGTTTTTCGGACAGGATTTCTATCCGTGTATATATATATAGATTAGCGATTAGCGGGCCGGGACCGTGGTGTAGGGGCAAGCGTGGTTGCCTCTCACCCAGTCGGCCTGGGTTCGATCCCAGAAGGTCCCGGTGGCAAATTTCGAGACGAGATTTGTCTGATCACGCCTTCCGTCGGACAGGGAAGTAAATGATGGTCCCGGTCTAACCTAGAGGTTAGGTCGTTAGCTCAGTCCAGGTGTAGGAGTCGTCACCCTGGGTCCTGCCTCGGTGAAGTCGCTGGTAGGCAGTTGGACTAACAATCCAAAGGTCGTCAGTTCGAATCCCGGGGTGGATGGAAGCTAAGGTGTAAAAAGAGGTTTGCAATTGCCTCAACAATCAAGCCTTCGAACACCTAGTTTCGAGTAGGAATCTCGCAATCGAGAACGCCAAGGCAATGCTGTAGAGCGAAAAATTTGGTTTTTTTTGAGATTAGCGTTTTAAAATATTTTTAAGAATTCAATTATTTTTTTTTTTCTTTTTAAATAATTCTCTGGCTTGTTACTTTTTTCACAATATTTATTCTGTAATTTGGTAACTTTGAATAATTAAACAAAAGTGCTTGGAAAAGTTTGAAAATTATTGCATTGAAAAGAAATTTTCTAATTTATTCAAAACTTCGGCAAAGTTTAAGGATATGAGTTGGACTTTTCGGGATAAATGGTTTAAAAAAAATAAAAATGTTGTTTGTTTATCACGCTTTTTGTTACCAAAACTCGGTTACCAAAAACATTTATCATCTTCGTTTTAATTTTATTTAATTTATACTTTTTGAAAAGTACTGAAAGTTGAAAATATCGAGAACCATTCGAAAAAAAACCGAAGTTAATTTAATTTAAACTGATTTTGTGTTCAGCATTATCATTCTCCAAAAAATACTATTTTAAATAGTCCAATAAGTTCTTATTTTGAAAGTATTCATTTGTAAAAAAATATTATCAAAAAAAATATTTGCAGAGTCTCCCAGTTCCAACTTACAAAAGAAGAAATAATTTATTTCAATTTTTCAAACTTGTTGAAATATTTTTATTTAGGACGATGAAAAAATTACAAAGTTTCAATTTGGACATAGAAAATGAGTCAACATGTTGCAAAGATATCGTTGAATAAAAAATAAGGGTTTTTTTTTACAAATACAACAAAGATATCGAATTAATTGTGATTTTGATTTTGATTTTGATTTTGATTTTGATTTTGATTTTGATTTTGATTTTGATTTTGATTTTGATTTTGATTTTGATTTTGATTTTGATTTTGATTTTGATTTTGATTTTGATTTTGATTTTGATTTTGATTTTGATTTTGATTTTGATTTTGTTTTTGATTTTGATTTTGATTTTGATTTTGATTTTGATTTTGATTTTGATTTTGATTTTGATTTTGATTTTGATTTTGATTTTGATTTTGATTTTGATTTTGATTTTGATTTTGATTTTGATTTTGATTTTGATTTTGATTTTGATTTTGATTTTGATTTTGATTTTGATTTTGATTTTGATTTTGATTTTGATTTTGATTTTGATTTTGATTTTGATTTTGATTTTGATTTTGATTTTGATTTTGATTTTGATTTTGATTTTGATTTTGATTTTGATTTTGATTTTGATTTTGATTTGATTTTGATTTTGATTTTGATTTTGATTTTGATTTTGATTTTGATTTTGATTTTGATTTTGATTTTGATTTTGATTTTGATTTTGATTTTGATTTTGATTTTGATTTTGATTTTGATTTTGATTTTGATTTTGATTTTGATTTTGATTTTGATTTTGATTTTGATTTTGATTTTGATTTTGATTTTGATTTTGATTTTGATTTTGATTTTGATTTTGATTTTGATTTTGATTTTGATTTTGAGTTTGAGTTTGAGTTTGAGTTTGATTTTGATTTTGATTTTGATTTTGATTTTGATTTTGATTTTGATTTTGATTTTGATTTTGATTTTGATTTTGATTTTGATTTTGATTTTGATTTTGATTTTGATTTTGATTTTGATTTTGATTTTGATTTTGATTTTGATTTTGATTTTGATTTTGATTTTGATTTTGATTTTGATTTTGATTTTGATTTTGATTTTGATTTTGATTTTGATTTTGATTTTGATTTTGATTTTGATTTTGATTTTGATTTTGATTTTGATTTTGATTTTGATTTTGATTTTGATTTTGAAAAACGATTAAATCAAACATAGAGATAAAATTGCCTAGATTGCATCCAAATCAAGAAATGGAAGAAATCATGAGAATTAATCCAACTAAAAGTCCACTTTATATAATGTTTTCCTGCCTTTTATTTGTCTTGTATACAGTATGAAGGATCTAAGGTTTTGTTCCACAATTTTAAAGAAACCTGGAAATTTATAAGTTAATTACTGAAAGCTATGAATCAATTTATTAATCCATTCCCAGTTCAGTTTCTGCTCTCGCAGTAACAAGACACTCACGAATCAATTCACCAGTGCCGAAATAGTGCCCCGAGCAAAAGTGAAACTCCACACTTAACATGAACGTTGAATAGCTGCCATATAATCTGCCCCTTACAATTGCAATCGATCGGCCCGTTGTTTCTTGAATGACGAACGAACCTGGTCCGGAACCTCGCGCGGAAGGTGTTCCCGAGAAGCCACTGACTCTACGACACGGCACAATATCCGGCGGCACATTGTTGCGCGGCGTCGTCAATGTGCGGCCATAATGGCGCGGCGGCCGATCGATTGTTATGGCGAAATTTGCACCAGCCAGCTGTCATTATGGCACCGAATAACAATTGGCCTCGGATAGGCGCTGTCAGGGGCGGACTAAGGGGGTGAGCGAGGGAATCAATGCAGTGTGGAACGGGTCTGGATGTTGACACTGTTTGGCCTGGGGCCAGATTACACCAGTGTTGCACACTGTTTCCATAGTGCTCAAAAGTTACAACATTAAGTACAAGTTAGTACAAGTCGCAAATTATCCAGATATTAGATAAGCTGAATGCAGAAAAACAAGATTAAAAAATTATAGCAGCCACCATTATGGCAAACCAAACGTCAAATTTGACATCTCTGCACAATCGGGAACTGCAATTTTTCTCACACAATAACCGTTGACGGATGCTGTTGATGAAGCGAATTAACACGTGTGGTGTGCGGTACGTGTGGAAGTGGCAGTGGTGCCAACTGCCCTTGGGGCGCCAAAATTGGAAATTGATTTCGCAAAACCTTCCTTCCCCCACTTCGCAGCGCTCATGTTCACGACTGCCTTTTGGAAAGTCAGAGAAAAACAATTACCGTAAATCATTGCGTGAAATGCCGCCAATTTGGTGGAAACAATGCCAAGAGAGAAATGTCAAAAGTCAAAAATCGAACCCGGCGTACAGTGTTGCCGGAAACGTTAAATCATTTGCAGCTCGTCGTGATAAATGGCCGTGAAAGGGATTAATGTTTGTAATGGAAAATTACAAGAAAAAAACGAATGCAATTCACCTTGAAACAATACGACAATTCAACAGAATCAACCATTTCAGTAAAGGTGCCATAATCTGTTCAATTTTGTGACATGTTTGACACGCCGGCTGTCGGCTTAATCACCTCAACCGTCAGAAACCGTCGTCATCGTCGTACCAGAAGTGCATCCTTCTGGGTGGTCTTCGATCGGAGTTGTGAACGCAGTTTGGTTCCGCGAAAGGCCGCGTAATTCGGGGGGTGCTCTGGCGCGGAAAAGCGGTGGCAAAACAATCCCACGCTCAAATTTAATCCCACAATTTCCATAATCTGATTCGCATGTTATTGGCAATTCTTGGCGTTCACCGTAGAGAACTGCTGGTTTGCCATTGGCATTGGCTTGTGAGGAGTGGGCTAGATGGAGTTGGGTGGGATTCTTTCGAGAAAACTTTTTTTTACATTTTTTATTCAATTTAGAGGTGGGCAAAAAAAGAGCGAGCCGCTCAAAGAGCCGGTTCATTAAAAAGAGCGAACGAACCATGGATCACAAAAAAAGAACCGCGGTTCTTTTTTAAGCTCCGGTCTTTTGAAAGATCCGTTCCAAGAAGGAATCATGTTTAAACTGGTTCTGAACATAATTTATTAAATTTCCAAAATATTTTAGTGTTAAATTTGTTTTTGAGAGTTGAAAATACAATTTCAAATATTTTAATGCTAATAAAAAATAATCCCAGTATCCCCTTGGTGTACTTGGTGTTTTTCAAGCACTTTATAATAAAAACGGCTATTTCCCGACATTTTCAGAGCTGAATTGGAAAAATTTCATTGGGGTGTCTTGTCTATAGCAACTTTATCATCTATATATATTGAAAGACTCTCAATAACATTGATGTTCATATTTGAAACCAATTAATAGTTTTCAAGCTCATACTTTCGGTTTCCTTATTTTTTAAAATTCCAAAGATAATGATTTTATAAAAAAAAACGAAGTAACTTTTCTTTGTACTGATCGTACATTAAAGTATAACTTGAATACAAATTTGAGTATTTTAAATTGCTTTTATTATTATCAAAAATCTACTTAATAGCTGAGAGATTTTGGAAACAATAAATCCTTTTGCCCAAATAAACTTCAGCGTTTACAGACTTTATTGATCAAATCAGAATGTAAAAAAGAGTTAACAGAATATTTTCTTTAAATAAAATATCTGCCAAATTTTAGTTTAATTTTGGCAGAAATAAACGTAATTTTCAAATAAATAGCAATTTCTCCACAGTCTCCTCGATTTAAGTTTGGATGCCATTCAATCATTCGAACGTTTAGGTTCAAGTAGAAATGTTGACATAGAGATCGCCAAATAATTTATATAATTCCAATGTGCAATAGCTTTAAAAATAATACATTCTTAAAAATATCCTTTTCGTCCATATTTTGAAAAAGAGCGAAAGAGCCGTTCAAAAAAGCGGCTCTTTTAAATGAGCGAACGAAAATGAGCGATTCCTAAATAAGAGCGGTTTTGCCCACCTCTAATTCAATTATCTAAATTTTAATTCTAAAATTGATTCAAGTATTATCTTTGTTCTAATAATTTGATTTAAAGAAACTTTTCTATCGATGCATTTTTTATTGTTGCTTTAATCGCTTGATATGTGGTAATTAGGATTAGTAAATTTTCACGATTTTGCCAAAATCGCAAATTTCCACAATTTCCATGAAATTCCAGGATTTTATTAAATCAATGCATAAATATAACAAATTTAGCATATATTGTATAGACAAATGTAATAAGTGTAAATTTTTACTGTTTTCAAACTCTTGAATTGAACTCAAATATTAGAAAGAATCACAAAATTTAAATATAATTGTTACAACATTTAAAAATAAATGAATGCTAATACCAAATTGAAGCATGTAAAATGTATCAAATAAAAAAAAACAAATTTTATTTTCGAAATCATCAAATGATACCAAAGTGAGAAAAGTGGACTTCAAAATTATCCAGAAAAAGAGGGAGCTAAATACTAAATGCATCAATTTTTATTGAATTCAAAAATAGTACATTTTTTTTTTTTGTTTATTTTAGCGTTTTAAACATAACTTGCTCTTTTTGAAGCTTTTATGATATTTGTGTTTTTTCACTGTGGTATTCAACCGTTAATATGTTCAAAACATTAATGGACAAAATTGAATTTATATAAAATAAAATAAATGGATTTAAACATAGTTGAAGAAAGTCAATCGAGAAACTGCGATTTTTTTTTAAGTTTTTTTTAAAGAAAAGGGAATGTAAATTATATTTTGTAAATTCCTATTTTTTTTAAGACCTTCTCAAAAGATCAGGAACGCAAAAGTATTGATTCTAGAAAATAAGAAAGATTTGTGATACAGCTTTCTACATAATTACAATTATGCAACTTTCACTTATTTGCAAAAATGTTTCAAGTTTTTTTTCCGATCTGTGGTCTAAAAATTCAAAATTTGTAAAAAGCTTAAAGTGCCTTTTTTTGATTTAAAAAGGTTACAAAACTAGTTTAAAATACATGTTACAAGTTTTTAATTAAAATTAAAATATTCATAAATAAAAAATTTCTACCACAATTTTTTTACGAAATATTGAATGGGGGGGACTTCAGAAAAATTTCCATTGGTCTCATTGTGAGGTTGCAAAATCTTGCCTAACATTAAAAATTTGCCTTATAAAGGATTTCCGACCATTCAAAAAATAAACTTTGTTATTTGATATTTATTTATTTATCTAGAAACGAGCAAAAAACTTTACAAAACATTTATTGGTCATATGAAACCAATAGTTTTCAATATATCACGAGTTAAAAATGAGGGCAAATCAGACAAACTCACTTTTCACAACATCTAAACTTTAAGAGACTGTATCTCTGCAACCAGATCTCCGATCAACAAACTCGAAAAGTAAAAATTATATGAAATTTTCTCAGATTTCGGACATATTTTTTGAAACGGTTGTTTACCCAATTAAGATATTTTTAAATTGCAAACATAAACTTGTATACGTGATCTTTATCAAAAAATGTGTGATGTCATTTTCGATTCCAAATATGTTTGATAATATTTTAAATTATATAAAATCACAGTTTTTCAAAAATTCACATCTCGGCATCAGATTTTAAACCATCCAACCAACCAACTCTAGCTTACAATATGGTGTTTTTAATCCACAAAAAATAGTTTTTTTGGGATTTCAACTTTTATTGATAAAAAAAAATCAGTTTTTTACTTGGGCACCTATTTTTTGTGAAGACTCCAAATCTATCAAAAAATCAATTCTCAGAAACATAATTACTTCTAGTCACATGAACATTTTGTATGATCAACCCCTGAAAGTGTATGGAGCTTTTTATGGAAAAACTAATGACGCAAAAAAGGTTCATATGATACAGGAATACAGGAATATGTTTCATTTAAATCAGAAAAAAAACAAAATTGTTTATTTTGCAAAATTCTAGATTCTAGAGCAGATTTTGTAAATTTGTTGCAATTATTAGCGTGTTTCAAAAGTTGTTTCAAACTAATTAATTTGTAATTGTAGAAGATATACCCCTCTTTTAACCCAATTCCCTCATCTTAATTCCTTCCCAAAAATTCCACCACACAAAAGAAGACTGCAGTGGCACCAGCAGATGCAGTAGCAAGGGCAACCCCATTAGTGGCCATCGCGATGCATCTGCAACTCATTGCGGTGCAGTGCAGTAGCGGAGTCTTGTGCAGCTACCGTGCATTTGCATTTTGCGGCAACCATCGAAAGGAGAGGCAGAAGTGCATTAATTTATTTATTATTGGCACCTTTTGGCGCGATTCGACAAGTTGGCACGAGGAAAAGAAGCGAAAAACCAGGAAGAAGTAACGAGGGAATTAAGCTTTTCGCTCCGCTGATCGCCGGTGATATTTTCTTTTGCTGAACTTTCGCGAGCGCATCGCATCTTATTGAGACGTTTGCGGTTCACTGAGCAGAACGATCGGCGAAGGATTATCCTCTCGCATTTCCAGTGAAAAGTTCACGATAAGTAGCAAGAGACAGGATGGCAACAGATGATGCTATCGGTTCTTTTTTTCCTCTCGCTGAATGAGATGCAAAAATAGTTGTTCGCGCTAAAAAAGGAAGCAGAAATAAGTAGCTCGAAAAAGCGGGTCGTCGCGATTCCCGAGGGAAAGATTAAGAGATTGAATCGCGAGGTAGCGAAAAAAAAACGAGGATTCATCGGCGACTTTCCAAAGTTTGCGCGCGCAAACGAGAAGGAGGTGGGCGCGAATCGCTGAACTAATCTGCATTTTAATCAATATTTAAATTATTTTGTTTGCTTCGAATGCTTTTTGCCTTTTAGCTGCTGCTGCAATGCAGTGACGGTGGTGGCCTTTGGTGGCCACCAATGACTGCTGCCGCCCCAGCAGCTGCTGTTGCCACGTATTAATTGGCGTTTAAATCGGAATAAATTAGTGGATATATTTTCATTAGACGATCGAAGTCGCAGGTTTCTGCCCTGAGGGAAAAAGCTTGGGGCAGATGTTGGACGACAACTCCAAGATTCTTTGAAACAAAAATCAATAATGAGCAATAATTGCTCAGAGGATTTTTCTCTTTTTATTGTAAATTTCGAGTTAAATGAAATTTTTTATATCGATTGATAATATCTAAATAAACAATTTTACATCATTACAACTTGTCCATTTTACACCCATACAAACTTGGGTGATGATGATTCAAAAGTTTTATGAAAATCTTGAATAATGATTTTCTGATCGATTTGGTATCTTTGGAAAAGTTATATAGGAAACAGGAAAACCTCTGGAGGCAAAAAAAATAAAAATAAAATTACAGGCCATGGATTAATATTTGAATGAAAAAAGTGTTTTAACATGCATTTTACTATTGCCAAGTTGTTTTGCAATCATTAGTTTTCAAGTTATCACAAAAAATCAAAATATTTATGGTCGATCTCAGACATGCTAAATATGATTTTAAACGCAGAAAAACGCATTCTAAATTGATATTTGATCAGACTTCTATATTCATTAAAATTATTATTTTTTTTAAATATGTTTTGCCCTCTGATTTTTTGGACCGATTTTGAAGGGGTGGTGATATAAATTTTGAAAAATATTTGTAACGGCCTAATAATTTTTTTTATAAAATCTTTTATCACAAAACAGGATTTGGACCCACTTTGACTAATATTCATTTCATTTATTGATACCGTAAACTGGGGTGACTTTGATAGCCCGGGTTGAAATTGATAGAAATTTGATTTGGCCACTAATTTTGATACATCCAATGTAACAGTCAAATTTTTGCATATATGTTCGATAACAAGCTATCCCTTAATGCTTACATGCTCAAAATTCTCAAAAAAGTTTAGATATCAATTGTCGGACATTTGAAAAAACTATCAAAGTCACCCCGGGCTATCAAAGTCACCCCAGTTTACGGTATGTTTTAAGCGTCAAAAAGTGCTAGTTTATGTAGTATAAAGCACGCGCACGTTTTTATTTTGACAAATTTAGGTCGTTGTAAATATTTTTTGAAGTTCATGTCACAAAAATGAAAATAATAAAATAAAAAAATCAATTACATGCCATAGTTTCAACATTTAAATGAAAGTAATAGTTTATACAACAAGTTGCAAAAAGAATAGCACGAGTCGTACATTCATTAAACGAGGTTCACCAAAATGGATAAATATGAGGAGTGCTGATAAAAAACAAGTTTTGCAACGACTTGTGTAAATTTTTTTGTGATTGAGAAAAAAAAAACGAATTATTATTGAAAAATATTTCTTTTCGATATTAGTGTTCAAAAAATCATCAGACCTTGTATCGAGAAGTAAAACTTCTGTCTGTCCTGTCGTTCCGAACGCCGTTTGGAATTTCACAAACAAATCCATTTTTTTTCAAATTAGCCCAAACAAGCTTAAAATGATTATCAACGTTGGAAAATAAATTTTTAATTGTTCTAAGTTGATTAGACAATTTTAGAAAAATAATTAACTCTTTGAAACAAAAAAAAAAGATCGCCATCAAAAAGTTTTGAAGTGAACATTTTAATTACAACAATGTATTACAAAAAAAAAACTAAGTACAACTTCCAAAAATATTTTTTTAATGAAATTTTAAGGATTCCATTGATTAAATTTTCAATATACAAATTAGAAACATTTATGATTTTTTCTCTTACTACTTGAATTTATGTACTGATTTTCAAAATCAAGACTAACATTTCAAAATGGCGAAAACTTTCTTGAAAAGTAAGTTGTCATTAGGGCTTCCAAATTTCCCGGGTTTGAAAAAAAAAACATAAAATCTATGTTTTCATTTTATTTGTTAAGTTTATCTTATAATCAGCTGAATACTATTAATTGGTGATAACCTAAACTTCAAACTAAACAAGGATTGTAGTTTTTAGATAGCTTGAAAATTTTTTTGTTCATTGTTGTTTTATTTTTAATTTGGATTGTACCTCAATTTCTAATCCAATGTGATTCAAATTAAATAAGTCTCTTATAAATATGTACCTAATAATATTTTTGTTTGAAATAACTTAAAAAAGCTTCAAAAATTTATTTTATAATTTCAAAAAAAAAACAAAGAAAAACAGTCAATGCAAAATATTAGATAAGTTTTAAACTAAATTAGACTATCCTGCTTTTCCAAACTTTACAAATTATCTTTAAGTAACTACCGCCAACTGGGGAAAATCGGGACTACAGTCTTAATAGGTACAGAAGATTTAAGAGCAATACATTTGAAAATCGGTGTACTAATTATTATGTTCTGTTACTGTTATCCGATTACTAAGTATACAGCTGTTCATCTATTTCCACAACAAAATCAGAGATTCCAGACCAAAATTTCACTATTTTTTCCAATTTCGGGAATTCCCGGGACAAAAAATAAAAATTCCAGTGATTTGGGAATGCCCAGTTCTGGAAAAATCCCGGTAAAATGAACTAGTGATGAAATGAAATGAAATGAACGGTGAATAACACTAGTTGTCATTCTTTTCTGAACATATATTTTTTTCAGAAGGATAAGAAAATTTCTCAAATGTTAATAACATATTTTATCAGTAGTGTCCAAGATATGGTCGATTGAAAAGTGATTGCCATTTGAATTTTCAGAAATATGAATTTTACCTTTTTTACTCTTTAAAACTTCATGTAATGCTTTAGCAAAATTTCACAAAGGAACTTAAACATTGCAATTTTTTGGAAATTTGTTGTATTTTTTTGTAACTTTTCAAAAATATGTTTTTATTTTTGTAAAAAACTATTGCCACCACAGCAGGCGTTTTGTAGCTTGAGCGCAGAGCGATGTTTATTTGCGACTTGAGCGATTGGACGGTAAAAAACGAATGAAAAGAAAATATCAGATGCCACGCGAAACAAACGTCAAATTAGAAAATACCTGGCACTGAAAAATGCTGATCTCTTGCCAACAGGGATGCCAACCAACAAAAACAACGTTAGTCATGCCAAAAAGTTGGCACTTTTGGTGCTCTTAAACTTATCAAAATTCATTTTTAATCAATTCAGTAGTATTTGTCTGCGTACTATTTTTTTCTGAAATATCCTAGTTATAACCTAAAACTTTGCGGAATATAACAAATTGATCAGAAAATGTCTTTTCATGATACAGAATTTCAAACACTCAAACGGCTTATTTGGACTTATGAAATCGATGCAAAGTCTCATCTAAAGCAAAAAATATAAATCTAAAAAAAACGCGCTACAATCTCCTGCAAGTATGACACCGTCACTGGTTGGCAGAAATGTAGCTTGGTCAATACTGAATGTCACTGGATTTCAGTTCGAGTGCATCAATATCCAATATCATTAGATATTTTGCTTAAAGTCTCACTTTTCAACCAGCTACCTTGTTCCACGTCCCAATCTCAAGTTATCTCATACGAATCACTTTAACAACTCCATCTTACCCGTACCCGTAGTGCACCTATCTAATCTGCTGCACCCGTACAGAAACTACACACCAACTATATAGTTAAAGTCCCTCCTCCTCGCATATGACCGCCGCCGGCGGGGCAACAAGACCATAAGATTAATTCAATTATCGGCAACCCAGACCCCAGACTCCGTCTTGTTCCTGACCGCTTTTATATCTGTTCAAACGACGACGGTGTGGTACAATGCTTCAGGGGGGTAAACTAGACGCTCCGACTCCCCGCTTTGGAGGTGGATGTTAATTTAGTGGTTGCGATTTTATTAGGTAACTGCCAGTGATGCTGACGCCGACTCTGACTGATGGCTCAGGGTCTCACGTGGCTCAACAATGAATTGAGTCGATTCGGATGGAGCCCACCCCCCAAGTCCAAGTCCGATTTTGCACGGAATACTCAAGTCCGAGGATAGGGTGGGTACACATTTTACTTTACCATAATTTGGTATTGCTAAAGTTCTCACTATAGACAGTGTTTTAAACTTTTTCGTGTATTTTCGATTTTACCTTCAGGACCACCCTGGTGCTGTATGCCAAATCGTGCCCAGTCGTAAAACCGGTTGTATTGGTCGTAACCCTCAAGTCAGTCGTCCGTCAGGGAAGATTGCACGGTTTGGGCCGCACGATTCACACCTTCTAATTATCTACCCGTGTTCAACACCCTCGCAATTCACAGTGTACGAATCTCCAGATTGGGACGACATTCGGGCAAGGAAAAAGAGTGAAAAAAGGCAAAGTTACGACATGATTGATTTGGCCAACACCAATGACCCAATTCCAGCCGGGCGGTTGAGATCTGCTTTTTGTTCAGAAATTACACAATCCATCTTGATTCTGGGCCCAGTCCCGGAACGGCCAATTACCCACGAATGCCAAATTAACCGATGACTTTCGTTTGTTCAATTTGCAGTTAATGGAGGCTGGAGCCAGTGGAGTGCCTGGTTGGAGTGTCGCTGCCCGGGCAAACCGGCCCAGGGACGGAAGCGGACGAGGACCTGCAGCGACCCGATTCCGCTGTACGGAGGAGCACCATGCGTTGGGCCGAACCAGCAGAAAACGGCCGATTGTGTCACTTGTCCAGGTAATGTGGAGTTGGCAGGGGAGTTGGTGATTGATAGCAATTAACGTTTGAATTTGTTCTGTTTGTCTGGTTTATTTTCATGCTTTTCAAAAATCGTTAGAAGACACACAAATCATCACTCCAAATGGATTCGAGGATAATAATTTTGGTGAGTATCAAATTAAAAAAAAACATATCTACTCATTACAAAAAAAACATTGCAAAGATGTTTCTTATTTATAAAATGTAAGCAATTTTTCAGCCAAGTGTATGCAATTTTACAGCCAAAATAAGGCTACATGTTTGCAAATTGAATTAATAACGTCAAAATTGCTCTTTGTTAATTTATTTCTAATGCTTCGTTTGCCAAAAAAAAACAAATAAATTTTTGTTTGACTATGTTCAAAAACTTTCCCTTAAATTTATATAAATTTGAGGTTAAGAGCGAGTTTTTCACCAATGTGTAACAGGTCCAATACTTCTAACTTACGTGAAAATTTCCGAGGATTCCGAATATGACAAAATTGAGACCAAAAAGTGCCGTCTTCTTGGCCTACAGGGCAAAAACTAACATTCTAAAATGTTTGTTCTAGAAAAATCGAAAAACTATGAGAAAAACTGCGATTGGCCAAAAAGTTAATACCATAGGCTTATAGTCCATGAAATTACCTATCTTTTGACCTATGGGAGTACGGGTGTTGGAGGCTGTTGCAAAAAGATATTATGGCTTTAAAAAAATCAATTTTCAACAGTAATTTGCAAAAGCTATGAGAAAAAGTTAAACCAATCCTGGATGTCTATGGCACATTTTGAAGTGCTTCAAAAGACCTTTCGAATGTATTTAAGAGAGCTGGAATTGATGAAGTTTTACGAAAATGCGAGCAATTTTTAGATTTTTTTATGTTTTTTTGACCTCAAACTTCAAAGCCCGTTTTACCCCACTTCCCTTTGTCGTAGAGGGCTCATATTTGGCATGAGTTCATCTCATGTATAGACAAAAAAACGCTGAAAGTTTCATCCAAATCGGAGCACCTCGATACGACCTCTAGAACAAACCGAGCAATATTTACAAATACTGCCTCTTAAGTAAATGAAAAGTTCAAAGTTTGATTAAAATTCATTGAATATTTTTTTTAAATATTTTTTTTTGTGCCACCAAAATCAATATTATAGCAAGATTCAAAAGTTTTCCAAGTTAACTCAGAAGCTTGTTTTACTGAAAATGTCTTTAAATCTACAGATTTTTTAATTATTTTAAAATAACACATAAAACTCGAAATAAAAAAATTATTTTAACTGTTCTTAGTGCAAGATTGTCCAAAAAACTCGAAAATGCAGTTCGTCTTCCGATTTGTATTCATTTATATAGAGAAAAACATGACACTATGAGAGTGTAGAAATAATCTTATTTATCAATATTTTTATTATTAAAGTTAACTAACTTTCGAAACTTTACAAAACTTCTTGAGGTACTTTGGACCCTTATTTACTAAGTTCAGTATTTTTCCGTACTATATCGTTTGTATTAAATTCATTTACAAATACTTCAACCTATCAATCTCACGCCAGCTATCAAAGTCAACCCGGTTTACGGTATTTTAGTTTCATTTTCAATTTAAATTTTTTGTAATAATTATAGTTTTAAAGTTTTAAAGTTTTAAAGTTTTAAAGTTTTAAAGTTTTAAAGTTTTAAAGTTTTAAAGTTTTAAAGTTTTAAAGTTTTAAAGTTTTAAAGTTTTAAAGTTTTAAAGTTTTAAAGTTTTAAAGTTTTAAAGTTTTAAAGTTTTAAAGTTTTAAAGTTTTAAAGTTTTAAAGTTTTAAAGTTTTAAAGTTTTAAAGTTTTAAAGTTTTATAGTTTTATAGTTTTAAAGTTTTAAAGTTTTAAAGTTTTAAAGTTTTAAAGTTTTAAAGTTTTAAAGTTTTAAAGTTTTAAAGTTTTAAAGTTTTAAAGTTTTAAAGTTTTAAAGTTTTAAAGTTTTAAAGATTTAAAGTTTTAAAGTTTTAAAGTTTTAAAGTTTTAAAGTTTTAAAGTTTTAAAGTTTTAAAGTTTTAAAGTTTTAAAGTTTTAAAGTTTTAAAGTTTTAAAGTTTTAAAGTTTTAAAGTTTTAAAGTTTTAAAGTTTTAAAGTTTTAAAGTTTTAAAGTTTTAAAGTTTTAAAGTTTTAAAGTTTTAAAGTTTTAAAGTTTTAAAGTTTTAAAGTTTTAAAGTTTTAAAGTTTTAAAGTTTTAAAGTTTTAAAGTTTTAAAGTTTTAAAGTTTTAAAGTTTTAAAGTTTTAAAGTTTTAAAGTTTTAAAGTTT